>NC_081182.1:120005379-120127809 GCF_029867415.1 Vicia villosa | reverse complement strand
AAAAAATCGGAGGTCCACAGCAACCATTGAAATACTCCTTTAGGAACTAAAATCCTCCTAAATTTGCATTTTTCAATGGTATGTCCCTTTTTGCAACAATAGTGACAAGTAATATGATGAGAGTATGCTATTTTGCTAGTTGATACTTTTGGTACAAAAGTGTATTTACTATATAAAGGAGTATACGATCTTTTGAACTTATTTGGATCAACCGCAAAAGTCACTTTTGGTTGTAGAGCCTTATCTAATTTGGCCTTTAGATCTCTTACTTCTTTTTGCCAAATATGACATGTCTCACAACCAAACCATGATGTAGGATCTTCCTCAATTTTATCCTTTTGAATATCTAGCATAGATTGTTTCAAAGCTTCCATGTCCTTTTCGGTCTTCTCAACTTTTGATTCAAGATACGAAAAAATTTTCTTATTTGAGGCCAAAAGTTTGAAAGCTTCAATTGCATCTCTATGTAGTTCTTCAAAGGCTAATTTTAATTGAGCATGAGATACCTTATCTACAAGTTCAGGTTTAAGATGACTTACACGTTTCTTTTTCTTGTGTTGATGAGCCGTAAGACATAGGTTTGCCGATTCTTCTTCATCGCTTGATGAGTCTTCACTTGAGGAATCACTTTCCCATGCTATGTAGGCTCTTCTAGACTTGTAGTGACTTTTGATTTGATTCTTGTCTTTCTCCTTCTTGTGATATGGACAATCCGGTTTGTAATGACCATCTTTGCCGCAATTGAAACAAGGGCCTTTGGATTTTCTTTTATTGTTATCATCTTGTTTGGACTTGTCTAATTGCTTCCTATGATTAATCAAGCTTTTTCCGGAGAGTTTTGCTCTATTTTTCTTTATGTACTTGTTGTATCTTCGCACAAACAGTCTCATTTCCTCATCTTCGGAGTCTTCCTCATCACTAGTATCACTATCCTCTAGCTCTTGTCTTGAGGTCTTGGAGCTTGAAGCTTTTAGAGCTATTGACTTCTTCTCTACCTCTTTCTCCATGTTCTTCTCTTTCTTTGCCCTTTTCTCATGCATGTCAAGGCATTTAAGGTGTTGTTCATGTTCCTCTAGTTTACCAAAGAGAGTGGTAATGTCTAAGGTGTTTAGATCATTTGCTTCCTTTATTGCTGTAACCTTGGGTTGCCATTCCCTGTTCAAATATCTTAAGATTTTGTTAGTAGCAACTGCATTGGAAACAGGTCTATCAAGAGAATTTAAACGATTTTTCAAGTGAACGAATCTCTTCTTCATGTTTTCGATGGATTCACCATCTTCCATGTGGAAGAGTTCAAATTCTTGAGTTAGCGTATTGATTCTAGCTAGTTTGACATCATCCGTTCCCTCGTGGGCAACTTGCAATGTGTCCCACATAGCTTTAGCGGATCTACAATGGGAAACGCGATAGTATTCATCAACTCCTAGAGCTGAGATTAGAATGTTTCTCGCTTTCCAATCGTATCCATATCTCTTTTCATCTTCGGCATCCCACGTATTTTCTGGTTTTGGAACAACTGCACCAGCTGCATTTGTCATGGTGATCTGAAAGGGACCATTGACAATAGCTGTCCAGATGTTCCTATCAATTGCATTGATGTGGACACACATACAATCCTTCCAATAGCCATAGTTTTCACCGTTCAAAACTGGAGCTCTATTGTGAGTCCCTTTAGGTCCGGAAGCCATCTTTCCAATAAGTGTTTCACGTAGCACGGAATAAACCAGAGCTCTTGATGCCACTTGTTAGACGCTGGCCTTGGGATCTAGAGGGGGGGTGAATAGATCGTTCACAGTTTTACGGAGTTAAACGACTTTTCAGCGGAAGTGATTCTGAATCGACTCGCGTCTATTCCGAACCACTATCGAAACGATTATATATGTGTTTAAAACCAGTCAAAGACTTGAGATAAGTGATAAGAGTATACGTTGCAGAATCAAGGCGTTGCTCTTATTGAAAATCAGATTAACTTCTTGTATGATGGACAATGTTTGCAATGCAGTAAGAGTGATAGAAACAAATATACAAACACTTGGTGATAATGATCAAATTGAAGGTGATTCAATGTGTGGTGGATTGTGATGTTTATGTAAGTTCTTAATTCACAATCTTAACACTCGAATCGTTGATCAATTTGCTATTATAACCAAATATGAACAGAATGTAAATGAAAAAGTAAAAGCGACAAGAACACGATATTTGTTTAGGCAGTTCGTCGATCGTCCTCGCTACGACTACGTCTGCCCCCAATTCCAAACTGAAATTGGGTAATCTTTCATTAATGTTGAAAGTAGTATATACAAAGAAGATAACAAAGCGATAAACCATAAACCAATTATGTCGATCCTTTGAATCTTCTTCCCCCTTAATCTTAAGTCAGATCAAGGTTATCCAAGAGCTTCACTTTGATCCCTTTCTGCAGTGTCTTCAATTCCCTCGAACCCTTGTTCTTCAATCTTCACACTCAGCCGGATCCTCGATGAAGCCTCTTGATAAAAACCCCCAAGAAACACCTATCTTGGAGGACAAAACCCGCAGATTTTATTCACCAAAAACCCCACAAATCTTCACCCACTAGGAATCTTCAATTCCGTTCCATGGACGTTATCGAACTCGATCACTAACCCTCAATGCAAGAATGATTATGTGTAATTGTGTTGGAGATGACGAAGAACGAAGATGAGAAGCCTTTGTGTATCTTTCAGTTGTTGGTGTTACTTTGAATAATGAACCTTGGACAATATATATGATAGCTTAACAGATGGAGATGAGAGAAACAGAATTTTTTTGGCATTCTTGATCAGTTAGGTCGACCTCTTGTAGTGCTTAGGTCGACCTAGCAGAGCTTGCAGAATTTTGCTCCCAGTTAGGTCGACCTGTTTAAGGAGTAGGTCGACCAGAATCCTCTTCAAATGCATTCTGGGGACATTTTCTCAGATTAGGTCGACCTAGTTGTTGTGTAGGTCGACCTAGCAGGCTGGTATGCAAATTTCATCAATTTAGGTCGACCTAGATGATGTGTGAGTCGACCTAGAAGAAGTATATGGATTTTTCTCCATTTTAGGTCGACCTGGGTTGATGGTAGGTTGACCTAACTGCTGCTTTTCTGCATTCTTCTTGATCTGCTTGTGTTGAGTCGACCTATAAGTATAATAGATCAACCTGTACTATCATGAGTGATCAATGCTTGCTTTTCTTTGAGTTTTCTGCTTCCGCCTTGTTGTTTGAATGCTTATTTGGGTTTGCCATGAATCAAAAACATCTTTGAGTGTAATCTTGTATTCACACAGGGCCCATGTTGCTGGCCCAAGGTTGTTATTATACAGATTTTTATGGCCAGAAAAAGTGGTGTTGGGCTCAAATGGAGGCATGGAGACAGCACTTTCGGTCAAGGCCCAAGGAGATGGGATCGATCCATATTCAGATTTTTTGTGATTCAATACTTAACTAACCAATCATATTTTTCATTGATTCTCCACTAATCACAATTATATTCAGTTAAACACAATTAAACACACCTAAGCACATGATTAAAAAAATGCACATGATTAAAAAAATGAAAGGGGTTTAGGTTTACATTCTGAAAACCGACTCGTCTCCCTCCTCTCTCACTCGCGGTGGCCGGAGCACTCACGAATCAACGGCGATGGCGCGACGACGGAGGACTTGTCCTCTCCGTTTTGGTCCTCTCGTCTCCATCTTTGATATCGGTTCGCACACTCTCTGCTTTTGATTCACTCTCCTCTCTTCGATTCAATCTCGTGAACAACAACATCAATTCGTCTCTTCGATCTCGTTTCTGAGTTGTTGTTGGATGCGGGACCTGATGCCGGTTGATGATGATGCCTATGGAGGTTCGTTGCTGCTTTTGTAGCATAGTGATGGTGATGATGTGCGTCGAAAGATTTTATGAAGGTGATGAAGATTGTAGGTTCTCCTTTGTCTTCTTCTCTTTGCGTTTTGAAGTGTTGCTGTTGTGATTACTGTTTGAGGATGATTGTCGTTGTTCTTGAAGAGATTTGCAGATCGCGTAGCAATCGAAAATGAAGCGGATGCCGATGCGTGTCGGAATTGATAAGATCGCTGATGGTGAAGGTTCTGTGATAACGATGAAGATGTGCGATGAAGAGATGATTGTTTTGGGAGAGTGATGAATGAAGCAAGAGAGAGCGAGTTCGGTTCTTCTGTTGAAGATTCGGTGATGAGGTGAGTTTTCACTGATTTTTCTGTTATCTTTTTCTCTGTGAATTTTGGTGTGATGAAGAAGATGTGTGAAGTGATTTCTTGAAACTCTGATTCTTCTTGTTTTCTTTTGCAGAGTGAAGATTTGGTGAAGAGTTGGTAATGGAGATTTTTGTGAAGCTTTTTCTGAGTTTTTGGTTTCGGTTGATGAATGAATGGAGGATTTGTGGAAGGTTGTTAGAGATGAAGATGGTGAAACATGGAGAAGAAGGTCGAGAAGATGATGAGAGAAAGATGAAGGTTCTGGTTGTTGAAGATGAATCGAGAGAGTTCGAAGAGTTTGTTACATTTTTTCCTCTCCCTTTTTTCTGTTCTGAGTTTTTCTTTGCAAATCTGTTATCGATGCTATTATCAAAATCACTTTGCTATTTCTGTTGTAGCTAATCTTCAAAACCGGTTTCCTTGTGTGGTCCAGTGCAATTGGTTTTATGAGTTTTTATTATGCAGGTTCCCTTCTGAAATCCGGTTCGGTTTTGGTTTATAGCTGCAGGCTGGATCTTTTGGGAGCTGATATGGTATCAAATTTTGAAACATGGGCCGAGACATACGTTGGGAATTAGACTTAGGAGCTCTTTGTAGTTTTTTTTTGTACTTTGTAATGAGATGCATTTGTGAATGATAGATATTTGAGAAGCTATGGATGGATAATGATGAATTGAACAATGAATTTGAATGTATATTTTTGGACATTTTTGTAATGAATATTTTGATAAAACTATGTCTTTGAAATTTGAATGAATGATATATGTCTTTTATGCTTGTAACCTGAATTCTAAGAAATCCCTCGTATGCGCCGAATCTTGCCATCATGAACAAACATATGCTCTTGAACAATTTGAACCCATAGCATCAAGTAATTACCAATGAGTTCACATCTTCACCTTAATGAAAACATGTCTTCAATTTAAACCCTAAGCAACTTACACTCCAAACAACCAAACAATCTGAAAAAGCGAGGATGCATCGATTGTAATGAATACTTAAGTCACATATCATGTCTTGGCAAAGGTACTTCCTCAACAAAGGACTTTAACATAACCATAAGGCTTTGAGAACTCCTTTGATAAAGATAAAAATCGAAGCACATAAGAACAACTCACTATGAAATCTAATGAATCCCCGTTGAATTAACGATCGCACACATCATGCATAAGAAACTCTTTATAATTTTTCTGATTTTCAAGCGACGAAGTAAACGTCTTTCATAACTTATAGCACGGTGAAGAGGGCAAATTTTAGGGTGCAACAGCTGCCCCTATTCAAACTGAAGGATAGAAAAACCCTTAGAAAGGGGGGTTTGAATAAGTGTAGTTTCAAAACTTGTAAGATAAAAACAACTTGCACAATTATTTTTATCCTGGTTCGTTGTTAACTAAACTACTCCAGTCCACCCTTATCAGGTGATTTACCTCAACTGAGGATTTAATCCACTAATCACACGAGATTACAATGGTTTTCCACTTAGACACTGCTAAGTCTTCTAGAGTCTTCTGATCACAACCTGATCACTCTAGGAACAAACTGCTTAGATAACCTCTAAGACTTTTCTAGAGTCTTCTGATCTAACTGATCACTCTAGTCCTTTACAACTTAATGTAAACAAATTCTAAGAGTATTACAATGCTTCTTAAAAGCGATAATCACAACTGTGATATTTCTCTTACAGTTTAAAGCTTAATCTCACTATAGTATTACAACAGCAATAAGTGAGGTTGAAGATGAAGTTTGAGAGCTTTTGAATTTGACAACGTTTCTGTAAATTTGCGCAAGAGTTCTCTTTTTGCTTCTCATTAGAACTTCATTTTATAGGCACATGAGAAGATGACCGTTGGGAGCATTTAATGCTTTGCGTATTCCGTACAACATTGCATTTAATGTTTCACTCTTTTGTCAACTACCTCAAGCCTTTCTTTTGCTGTGACTACTGACGTTGTCGTTAATAGCTTCTAACGTTCCTTTTGTCAGTCAGCGTAGCCTGCCATCTTGTACTTGATTCTGATTGATCTTTTGTAGATACAACGTTTGAATATCATCATAGTACAAACAGCTTGGTGCATAAGCATCTTCTGATCTTCTGACCTTGAAGTGCTTCTGAGCGTGATACCATTACTTCAGTGCTTCTGCTTCTGAACTCCAGTCCTTCTGATGCTTCCATAGACCATGCTCTGATTCTGCTTGACCATCTTCTGATGTCTTGACAGACCATGTTCTGATGTTGCATGTTGAACCTTCAGAGTCAAAGCTTCTGAGCGCTGATTTGTGCATACTCTTTATATATTTCCTGAAAAGGAAATTGCATAGGATTAGAGTACCACATTGTCTTAAACAAAATTCATATACATTGTTATCATCAAAACTAAGATAATTGATCAGAACAATTCTTGTTCTAACAATCTCCCCCTTTTTGATGATGACAAAAACATATATAAATGATATGAATTTGCAACCAGAATATCAAACGACAAAAGACAATTACACATTTATAGCAACAGCATATAAGCATAATGTGTGAATGTGTCTCCCCCTGAGATTAACAATCTCCCCCTGAGATAAATAATCTCCCCCTGAAATAAATACTGGAAGAAATTTTGCATAAAGAACTTCCCTGAGTATCTTCTATTTCAGTTAAGACGATCACACATGCTTAGATCTTCAGAATATTCACAGCTTCTGCTTCTTGCTTCCAGAGGACAGCTTCAGATCTTGAATTTCTTCTTGAATCATTCCATGCTAGATTGTATCAGAACATTGTTGAATGTACCAGAGCATCATCAGAGCGTCTTCTACATTCTGACATGTTACAGAACAAACTATACGACAAAAGTCAGAACATGAATGAATCAGAGCATAACACATATATATATATATATCAGAGCATAAAATATGTATCAGAATATACAGAATGCATCAGATCATATATATAGTAAAGCTTAAACAAATATATCAGAGCATATAAGGACAGAGAAAAAGTTAGTGCATATTCCATCATTAGAATATCATAACATTCTTCCTTCTTGCTTCTGATTCTGAAGCTTCATAGCACTCAGCTTGCTTCAGTTTCCATGAGCTTATTCCTTTTACAGAATTGCGTTTCCCATGGTTTTGCTTCTAGTGTTGAGCTTTGAAAGATGTCTTCAATCCTGCAAAACACTTAAACAACACATAACTTACAAGTTCTTGTTAGAAATGTGGGGACTTTCACCCAGTAACTGATAAAGTAAATCAGATCATTTATCACATTTCTCCCCCTTTTTGTCATAACATCAAAAAGAATATAAAAGATTCAGATGTAGAAAACGACAAGGGAAAGAAACAGAAGAACTTTTCACTAATCAAACAAACAGAAGTACAAAAGATATGCAGAGAAAGACAGATGCAAGAAGCAAAGAGACAACTAAGACTCAAAGACTAAGACCCTAGCTTAGACATAATCTTGGCCAGCATAGCTTGAATCCCAGCATTACTCTCATTCTGACTTTGGATGAAGGCGCGAAACTCAGCATTGGTTTCATCTTGCATATGCATCCGAGAAGCCATCTCAGCCTGGGTCTTCTGAATGACCTCTAGAGTCCTTGCCAGAACAGAGGGTTCATCAGAAGAAGCTTCACAACTTCTGGTCAAAGGATCATCATTGATCACCATTGCTTCCATGGCAGTCTTCTGAGAGAGATCATTAGAAGGATTTTCCTCAACAGGAATTTCTTCAACAGAATGATCTTCAGCTTCAGCATCAGCATCTTCTATCTCAACATCATCTCCGTATACTGGAGTAGGAAGATCAGAATCTCCATTCTCAAGAGCTTGCAGAATGGCAGCTAGATTCCTTGGGGCAGAAGGACCTTCAACTTCTGGAGGAGCAGCAACTTTTGGAATCACCATGTCAGGATCTTCTGCAGAAGGATTTGCTCTCAGAAGGTCAAACAGCCATCTGAAATCTCCAAGCAGCACTGGATACTGAGGTCTGTAGACCACAATATCTCTGCAAGGGTTAGCTTCCATTTCAGCAGCAAGTCTTGCTTCTTCCAGTTCATCCACAAATGGCTTTTCTTCAAGACAGATACTGTTCCTTATTGGATGAAAGTATCTTCCATCATCCATTTCCAGAAGATATCCAGCATAAGCAGGTGCAGCAGCTACCAGCCTCTTCTGAACAGCCATGGCTCTTACTTGAAAATCTTGGCGAAAACTTCTCCAAAGATTACTAGTAGATACATCATCCAGCTCGTTGAGGAAGGCATCCTTTAGGAGATCCAGCCTACTGATAACTTCACTTCTGAACTCCTCCAGGAAAATGAAAGGTTCAGGTTCAGGAGGGTTGAAGGTGAATTTGTAGTCTGGGTAGAGAAGGCAGTAAGGTTTGGATTTTCTTGTGGGAAAGGGATGAGATGGAACAGGTGGAACTATGGTGGTTGAAGAAGATGGAATATCTGTGGAGTGGGGGTTTGATGAGGAGGCTACATTTGTGGGTGTGGGAAGAATGGTAGTTATGGGGGTAGGGTTGAGAACTTGAGAAGAAGATGGTGTTTGCAGGGTGTTTAAAGAGGATGATAGAGGGATAGGAGTTTGTGCAGGAGGAGGTGATTGAGGGATATTTGCAGAGGTGAGAATGATTTGTGGTTCAGAAGAAGAGGGTTGGACAGAGGATTCAGAAGGTGGAGGTTGGTAAACTTTCCTGGAGAAGTTACCTGAACGTATAGCCTCAAAGAAGTCAACCTTGAGAGGGTCATAGATGACCTTCTGCCTGAGTTCTCTCTCAGCAGCTTCTTGAGCAGCCTTTCTCTTAAGCCTTTTTTCACGCTTCTTCTTATCCTCCTTCTTGAGGTCAGCTTGAGAAGGAAGCACTCTTCCACGTATCCATGCAGGATCAATAGAAGAGGAGTTTCTCACAGAAGCTTCTAGAAAATGCTTAACAGCTTTGACCAGTTCAGCTTGAAACAAGGTTGAGAAGCCTTCAACAGGGATTCTCTTGAGAGGACCACCAGAGAAATCAGAAGGAACTGAGACTATCTCCGGGACCAGTTCCATTCTCACCAAATCAAGACCATTGAAGATAACACCTTGGATGACTCTAAAGAGATCAGACGGCCCACAAGTCTTCAGAGAATTCATCAGATCACTTTCAATCAGAATGTCTGAAATCATTCTGCTGAAAGGAATAGTATTCCTTTGAAGTTTAGGATACTTCACACGCTCTTCATCCCTTGATTCTTCAACAGCCAACTTCAGATTTTCAAAGAGAATGTTGGAGATGTTGAGTTCAATCCTTTGCCCGATGCAGAAGAGGGTGTACTTCTGGTCAGGATTGATGAAGGTGGAGGAGAATGACTTTCTTCTATGGTGAAGAGATCCCATAATGATCGCAGCCCAAACCTGATAGAAAGGCTTTAAAGTACCAGTAAAGTTAGCTTCAAGCCCGTTGACACACGAGATTTGTCTCTCAATCTGGAACCAATCAACCCTTCCAGCAATAGGACCAGTAACACCTTCTTTATCTTCAAGGTTGTACAACTTTCTGATTAAGTCTTCAGTTATTACAACTTCATGCCCTAGCACGAAGGAGAGAATAGCGGTTGGAGTGACGGTTGCATGAGCCCATAATTCTTTCACAAGGGCCGGATAGATTGGTCCAACCAATCTCTTCAAGTAGTTCGACCATCCTTGTCCCATAGTCTTAGCATCGATTCTGAAACCATAAGCACCCAAGCTTTCAAAGTCCACCGGAGATTCACACAGAACATCCATTTCTGATGGAGGAATGGAGCAAGTTTTCAGTGGAGTATCCTCTTGTCTGTTGAATGCTTGTTGAGAGGAACTTGAAGAAGGATTCATGGTGAATGCTAGGTTGAAGATGAATAAACTAGGGTTTATGCAGAATGCAGAGAATAAGAGAGAGAGAGAGAGAGAGAGAGAGAGAGAGAGAGAGAGAGCAAACAAAGATGACAAAGAATGCAAAGAGAGAGAGAAATAAAAGAGGGAAATGAAATGTTTGAAGAAATATAAAACGAAAAAAAATAAAATGAAATGATGAATGGCATTTAATGTTACGTGACGTGAGGAGAGAGACTTATGACAAATGAAGTGATTAGCACAGTTACCTAGGGCGGCATCACCTCAACTGCACGCATGCTTGTCCAAAAATAGTGAACACGTGTTTACCATCTGGAAAGCCAGTTACAGCTGTTTTACTTTTAAAGAGATTCTGAATCAACTTAGACAATGAAACGTTAGTAATAACAGAATTACTACTTCTAATTGATTAAAATCAGAACTTCTTATAAAAGACTAATCCAATCACATTTCAGAATTTAACCATACATAAGATCTTCTCATCTTCTCATTCTGGGCATAAATCCATACTGATATTTTTCAGAATGAATTTAAATCTATCTTCAGCCAGGGGTTTTGTAAAGATATCAGCCCATTGATGGTCTGTATCCACAAAGTTTAAAGATAGAACACCCTTCTGAACATAGTCCCTTATGAAATGATGTTTGATCTCAATATGTTTAGCTTTTGAATGTAATATAGGATTTTTAAATAAACATATAGCAGAAGTATTATCACAGAAGATAGGAATGTTACTCTCATATATCTGATAATCTTCTAGCTGACTCTTCATCCAGAGCATTTGTGTACTACAACTAGCAGCAGCAACATATTCTGCTTCTGTTGTTGATAGAGCAATGGTAGCTTGCTTCTTGCTGTACCAGGAGATCAGATGACTTCCAAGAAATTGACAACTTCCAGAAGTACTTTTTCTTTCAATTCTATCTCCAGCATAGTCAGCATCACAGAATCCTACTAAGTTGTATTCTTTAGATTTTCTGTAGACTAAGCCAACATTAGTAGTACCTTTCAGATACCTCAGAATTCTCTTAACAATAGTTAAGTGAGATTCTCTAGGATCTGATTGGAATCTAGCACACAAACAAACACTGAATAGTATGTCAGGTCTAGAAGCAGTTAAATATAAAAGAGATCCAATCATACCTCTGTACAACTTCTGATCTACCTTCTTACTTACCTCATCCTTACCTAGGATGCACGTTGGATGCATAGGAGTTTTAGCTTCTTTGCAGTCAGAAAGATTAAACTTCTTCAGAAGTTCTTTCACATACTTGGTTCGGTGAACATATGTTCCTTCTGATGTTTGATTGATTTGTATCCCAAGGAAGTACTTGAGTTTTCCCATCATGCTCATCTCAAACTCAGCCTGCATAGACTCAGCAAACTCCTTTCCAAGTGTAGCATTAGATGTTCCAAAGATAATATCATCTACATATATTTGACATATTAAAATATCCTTTTTAAAGGTTTTACAAAAGAGAGTAGTGTCCACTTTTCCTCTAGTGAAACCATTTTCCAGAAGGAAAGAATTTAAACGTTCATACCAAGCTCTAGGAGCTTGTTTCAATCCGTATAATGATTTATTTAATTTAAAAACATGATTTGGAGACATGGAGTCTTCAAAACCAGGAGGTTGGTGGACATAGACTTCTTCATCTATATAACCATTTAAGAAGGCACTCTTAACATCCATCTGATAAAGAGTGATGTTATGTTGAGTGGCAAAAGAAATTAACAGACGAATAGATTCTAACCTGGCCACTGGTGCAAAGGTTTCTGTATAGTCAATCCCTTCTTGCTGACTGTAACCCTGAGCAACCAGTCTGGCTTTGTTTCTTACCACTTCTCCTTTCTCACTCAGCTTGTTTCTGAAGACCCATTTTGTACCGATGATATTGAATCCTTTTGCTCTAGAAACAAGATCCCATACATCATTCCTTGTAAACTGATTAAGTTCTTCTTGCATAGCAATTATCCAGTCTGGATCTTCTAGAGCTTGATCAACAGAAGTTGGCTCGATCAAAGACACAAGACCTAATTGACATTCTGCATTGTTCTTAAGGAATTCTCTTGTTCTGATAGGATCATCCTTCTTTCCAAGAATGACATCTTCTGAATGAGCAGAAGTGAGTCTGGAAGATCTTCTGACAGTTGGTTCTTCAGAAATGCTTAGATTCTCCAAAGAAGCTGCAACTTGATCTTCAGATTCTTTACTTCTGAGAAGTTCTGCTTATAAATGTTGTTCTTCCTCTTGCTTGTAAATAGGATTGAGCCATCCTTCTGACTTACAGCCTTGCAAGACTTTTGGTTGAAGATTATATCATAACCATTGTCACTTAATTGACTTATGGACAATAAGTTATGTGTTAATCCTTCTACAAGAAGTACATTAGTTATGGAAGGAGAGTTACCAGACTTTATAGTTCCAGAGCCAATTATCTTGCCCTTCTGATCTCCTCCAAACTTGACTTCTCCACCAGATTTAAGCACCAGGTCTTGGAACATAGACCTTCTTCCTGTCATGTGTCGCGAGCATCCAGAGTCCAGGTACCATGACATGTTGTGCTTTGTCTTCTTTGCAGCCAAGGATATCTGCAATAGGAATAATCTTTTCCTTAGGTACCCACATTTTCTTGGGTCCTTTCTTGTTAGTTTTCCTCAAGTTCTGATTGAACTTGGGTTTAGCATTATAAGCAATAGGAGGAACAGCATGATAATTCTTATTCTGAGTTCCATGATATTTCTTAGGTTGTGTCACATGCTTCTTGGTGTGTGTTATGTGAAAGCTTTGAGCATGTGATGTGTGCCTAATATCATGGGAGTGGCCATACTTGAACTGATCATACAATGGCTTGTATGTGATTTTCATATCATCCACAGGTTCAAGTTTGTATGGGGTTTCACCCTCAAAACCAATGCCAACTCTCTTGTTTCCAGAAACAGCATATATCATAGAAGCTAGCTGACTTCTGCCAATACTTCTAGATAGGAACTTCCTGAAACTTAAATCATATTCTTTCAGAATATGGCTTAGACTAGGAGTGGTCTTTTCTGAATCAGAAGAAGATCCAATGTTGTTGGATAATTTTAAAACTTTTTCTTTTAATTCAGAATTTTCCAACTCAAGCTTCTTAGTTTCAAATTCAAATTGCTTTTTCAGCTTTTTGTATTTGATACTAAGATAAGCTTTTAGTTCAAGAAGCTCTGTTAAACTGGAAACTAACTCATCTCTAGTTAGTTCAGAAAATACTTCTTCAGAATCTGATTCTGATGTAGATTCTGATCCATCATTGACAGTGGCCATCAGTGCAATGTTTGCCTGCTCATCTTCAGAGTCTGATTCTTCTTCTGACTCATCCCATGTTGCCATAAGACCTTTCTTCTTATGAAACTTCTTCTTGGGATTTTCCTTCTGAAGTTTTGGGCACTCATTCTTGTAGTGTCCAGGCTCATTGCATTCGTAGCACATGACCTTCTTCTTGTCAAATCTTCTGCCTCCAGAAGATTCTCCTCTTTCAGGCTTCTTTGAGCTTCTGAAGCTCTTGAACTTCCTCTGCTTGCTTTTCCAGAGTTGGTTAACTATTCTGGAAATCATGGACAGTTCATCTTCTTCTTCTTCTGATTCGGATTCTTTAGAATCTACTTCTTCAGCCTGAAAAGCGTTAGTGCATTTTTTATAATTAGATTTTAATGCAACAGACTTACCTTTCTTCTGAGGTTCATTAGCGTCAAGCTCAATCTCATGACTCCTCAGGGCGCTGATCAGCTCTTCCAAAGAGACTTCATTCAAATTCTTTGCTATCTTGAATGCAGTCACCATTGGGCCCCATCTTCTGGGAAAGCTTCTGATGATCTTCTTCACATGATCAGCCTTGGTGTAGCCTTTGTTCAGAACTCTTAATCCAGCAGTTAGAGTTTGAAATCTTGAAAACATCTTTTCAATGTCTTCATCATCCTCCATCTTGAAGGCTTCATACTTCTGGATTAGCGCAAGAGCTTTGGTTTCCTTGACTTGAGCATTTCCTTCATGAGTCATTTTCAAAGACTCATATATGTCATGGGCCGTTTCCCTGTTAGATATCTTCTCATACTCAGCATGAGAGATAGCATTCAGCAAAACAGTCCTGCACTTGTGGTGATTTTTGAATTCCTTCTTTTGCTCATCAGTCATTTCTTTTCTTGTGACCCTTACACCACTGGCTTTCACTGGATGTGTGTAACCATCCAACAGAAGATCCCATAGATCAACATCTAGACCAAGAAAGTAACTTTCAAGTTTATCTTTCCAGTATTCAAAGTTTTCACCATCAAACACTGGTGGTCTAGTATAACCATTGTTACCATTTCCATTGTATTGCTCAGCAGAGCCAGATGTAGATGGATTTGTTGGATCATCACCAGCCATCTTGACTTAAGCGTTTTTCTCTTCCTGAATCTTTTCTAAACACGGTTAAGTGCTTGCACCTTAGAACCGGCGCTCTGATGCCAATTGAAGGATAGAAAAACACTTAGAAAGGGGGGGTTTGAATAAGTGTAGTTTCAAAACTTGTAAGATAAAAACAACTTGCACAATTATTTTTATCCTGGTTCGTTGTTAACTAAACTACTCCAGTCCACCCTTATCAGGTGATTTACCTCAACTGAGGATTTAATCCACTAATCACACGAGATTACAATGGTTTTCCACTTAGACACTGCTAAGTCTTCTAGAGTCTTCTGATCACAACCTGATCACTCTAGGAACAAACTGCTTAGATAACCTCTAAGACTTTTCTAGAGTCTTCTGATCTAACTGATCACTCTAGTACT
Source organism: Vicia villosa (assembly GCF_029867415.1). NCBI lineage: Eukaryota > Viridiplantae > Streptophyta > Magnoliopsida > Fabales > Fabaceae > Vicia > Vicia villosa. Next base: position 120,112,911 of record NC_081182.1, on the reverse strand, counting down.
TTACAACTTAATGTAAACAAATTCTAAGAGTATTACAATGCTTCTTAAAAGCGATAATCACAACTGTGATATTTCTCCTACAGTTTAAAGCTTAATCTCACTATAGTATTACAACAGCAATAAGTGAGGTTGAAGATGAAGTTTGAGAGCTTTTGAATTTGACAACGTTTCTGTAAATTTGCGCAAGAATTCTCTTTTTGCTTCTCATCAGAACTTCATTTTATAGGCACATGAGAAGATGACCGTTGGGAGCATTTAATGCTTTGCGTATTCCGTACAGTATTGCATTTAATGTTTCACTCTTTTGTCAACTACCTTGAGCCTTGCTTTTGCTGTGACTACTGACGTTGTCGTTAATAGCTTCTAACGTTCCTTTTGTCAGTCAGCGTAGCCTGCCATCTTGTACTTGATTCTGATTGATCTTTTGTAGATACAATGTTTGAATATCATCAGAGTACAAACAGCTTGGTGCATAAGCATCTTCTGATCTTCTGACCTTGAAGTGCTTCTGAGCGTGATACCATTACTTCAGTGCTTCTGCTTCTGAACTCCAGTCCTTCTGATGCTTCCATAGACCATGTTCTGATTCTGCTTGACCATCTTCTGATGTCTTGCCAGACCATGTTCTGATGTTGCATGTTGAACCTTCAGAGTCAAAGCTTCTGAGCGCTGATTTGTGCATACTCTTTATATATTTCCTGAAAAGGAAATTGCATAGGATTAGAGTACCACATTGTCTTAAACAAAATTCATATACATTGTTATCATCAAAACTAAGATAATTGATCAGAACAATTCTTGTTCTAACACAAACTTCTTGAACCTGACGAGTGAGAAACGAAAGTTTCAAACCGTTGAGGTGGAAGGAGATTGAATACCAGAATGAACTCGAAAATTTGCGCTCTTGATCAATAGAAGATTCTATCTTGTAATAAGAAGGAATGTACCACCCCGCAGGCAGGGAGAAAAAAACTTCAATTGACCTGGATAATTAAATAAGTTCCAACTTGCGATAAGAAGGAACAGACAACCCCATTGCTGAGGGAAAAACTTCAATTGGTCTAGACACCAAGAGAAGGTCGACGTCTTCAATTGATCTTTGTATCAAATTGAAATAGACGTCTTTGGCCGATCTGAATATCGGAAATTAGAATGTCTTCAACTGATCTGGGGACATCAGGACTGAGCAGACATGTCTTCTTCTGGCGAGAAAAAATCGTCAGGTGGGTGGATATCCTCTACTGATCGGAAACATCAGGATTGTGCCTTCTACTGATCTGGGGACATCAGGAAGAAAATGGATATCCTCAACCGATCTGGGGGCATCGGGAATTTTAAAGAATGCTTTCAACTGATCTGGGGACATCAGGACTGAGCAAGCAAGTCTTCTTCCAACAAAAATACATCGTCAGGTGGGTGGAAGTCCTCAACTGATCGGAAACATCAGGATTGTGCCTTCTACTGATCTGGGGGCATCAGGAAGAAAATGGACCTCCTCAACCGATATGGGGGCATCGGGAATCAAGATTGTCTTCAACTGATCTGGGGACATCAGGACTGATCAGACATATCTTCTTCTGAACGAACTAAATCGTCAGGGAATGGATATTTCTGACTGATCTGAGGCATCAGAGGGCTTGCTCCTTCGGAAGATCTTAGAGATCCGGAGGCGGTTCTTTCAACTAAACTGAATTTTAGGATAAGAACAAATATCCTCAACCGATCTAGGGACATCGGGAATAGGAGTGTCTTCAACTGACCTGGCGATATCAGGAATAATAGACAGCCCTCTTCTGATGAAATAAATCATCAGGAGATATCTCCGACTGATCTGAGGCATCAGTGGGCTAGCTCCTTCGGAAGATCTCGGGAGATCCGGAGGCGATTCCTTCAACTAATCTGGATATTAGGATAGGAACAGATATCTTCAACCGATCTGGGGACATCGGGAATAAGCATGACTTTCATCTGGTCTGACAATGTCAGGGAGAGGGAGACAAACTTCTTCTAATTTAGATATTAGGATAAGAGCTTGTAGTGATTAGGCGAATTGCTCTGTGGGAAGCATTTTGGGACTTGATAACTTTCCTGTAGAAAGAAACATATATGATATGATTTATGCATGATGCATGTATGAATGTTTATGGAATAACGTTCCCAAGAAGGAAGACGCTACACGTTTTTGAGAATGCTATGCAAATGATGCATGATTCAGACGCTGCTTAGGGAGACAGCGGAGGAGCACTGAATTGCTGAAGAAGTCCTGGAGAGAGCGTGGAACTCTGCGGGGAGGACAAGATGAGTGACCAGAAGTCACATACTACGAGCTGGCAAAGATGGATCAGAAATATGCTGGAGACGATCAAATCTTGATGCGAGCTCTATTTGGGGAATAAATCCTGCTTGGGGATATGAACATCCCAATTGACTGCTTGGGGAATACCCTGGCAACTTCACTGGAGAAGCAAATTCTCGACACTCTGGGGATGTGGAGATAAGAGCAACTCATGGAGATAACTCTGATGGGGAGTAACCAACTTGCTTGTATATGATGCATTCCAATGGGGAAATCCTTGAAGGACACCGATAATACTGAGGATGCATGTGAACCTCTGCTGAGGAAAGGCTCAGTGGGGAAGATGAATACTTCTGCATAGCGATCCGCCGAGGATGATAAGAAATCCGCTGGGGATAAGGCACTCAACATAAGAACCTTTTGTTAAGATCACTCCACTGGGGAATAAGATGACTCTCTTGGGGAAAACAGGTCCATCTGTTGGAGAGAGAAATGCTCTACTGGGGAAATGAGGAATTCGGGCAAGGAACCTCATTAAGAGCTTGCTGGGGAATCAGATACCATTCAATCATGATTCAACTGGGGAGAAGACACTCCACTGGGGAATGAGGCTTCTGGAGCATGGAGAATGCATTGAGATGTGCTTTGCTGAGGATATGAGAATCTTGGAACCAAAAGGATCTCATCTGGAAGCACTCAGCTGGGGAATGAGAATCTCTCACTTGGCTAGATTCGCCAATGCACTGACATGGCGTACTCGAAAGGATGTACCCGTGAGATATACAGATGAAAATGCCCCAGGATATAGCATGATATCCACGGGATTTCCTCACATGGCAGAGGATAGAGATGCTCACCCACAATGGGCAAATGCAAGAGCAAACAGATTGTCCGACCTCTGAGCTTTGAAACTCTCCAAACAGGCAATGGATTCAAGAGTTGACAAGCAAGCAGTGATTAGAACACCAAACAAGTATCGTTCGGAGCATCAAACAGACATTGGTTCTCCAAGGGAATGCCACCAGGAAGTGAGCTTAAGGGGTCAAGCAAGTGTTGACTTCAAAGGGACCAAACAAGCATTGGCTTTCATAGGGGTGCCACCAGGAAGCGGGCTTTGTAGATTCGCATTGATTGTGAGGACGTCAACAAGTAACTGGCTTATAAGATCAATACAGAAGATAACGACTTTGACTCCAAATGGACCTCGGATTCACAAGTTGTTTAGCTCGCGCTTGAACTTTAAACTGGACACCTCACGACGAGGATAGAATTCCAATGCATAGTGCTTTGCCCCAGCCTGTAGGGACTTTGAATAGATTCATCTCGTAAGGACTTTCTGATATTCGTGTCTATCGAACCAAATTTCCCCAGTATCATGTATTTTGGAACCATACACCTGATTGACCAGCGTTGTAGGTAGCTTCAAATGCACTTGGGTGAATGCCCTTGATTACTTAGCACGTTGAGAGATTCTTCGAATCTTGACTTGATTGCCTCAGATTGATTGAAAACTTACTCGATAGAGTATTCAAACGCTTCTACGCCATTAGGGTGATCAAACTTTGAAATATTGCTGCCTCTACTCAACGGAGTTCGGAAGATAACTTGTCCTTCGGGAGGATAAAACTTTTTCATCTGAAGTTCATGATGGAAACTTTCTTGATGTCAAGCTCTTGTTTATATGCAAGGAATGTTTATTACGAGAAATATAATTTTAATGCAAAGAGTATGTTTGTCTCGAAGTTTAAAGAAACTTTTATGAAAGGATGTCGTAACATCGATTTTTGTGAAAGAAAGATGGTGTGATACCAACTCAAGCATTTAGCGGATCTCCTAGGAGTCAGCTTACTGTATTCTCGTGTATAATATGCTTTCGAATTAACCCTGCTTCAATTAGGACTTTTAAGGGTTGTAACGTGGCTAGGTTCACGGTTTTTAGAAAAAAGGATTTTTAGGCTCAAATTATTTGGTGCCCACCCCCTTCGTGATGTTCTCCAGTCCTATATTTAGTTAAATCGACACGAGCATTCATCTTTCAAGAGGATCTTGAGATAGTTGAGGAAACAATGAGGTATTTGGACACGGCAGCCACTTTACCTTTTGTTTTTGGTGTCTGATCACACGACTTTGTTCTTTTGATGAGGATTTTTATTTAGTAATCCTTGTTTGCCTTGCTTTGCTTTTCTTTTTTTGTTTCCCTAACTTTTGCCTGGACAAATTCTTTTGAATTTTGATTTGGATGTCCAGCGGGATGCCCTAATTTTTGCCTAAGTCACATGCTTTCAACTTGTTGACTTAGCGGGCTCTTTCTTTTTTTTTATTTTCTTTTTGATTCATTCTTTTCATTTGAACAAGTCGTGTGATCCTGAATCTCGGATTTGTTGGAAGTGACTGTGACTGCCTGAGTCCTTGATTGATGAAGAATTACCATTATGGTATTGGTATCTCTCTCGACCTCCTGACATGTGAGGGATAAACCACTGCAGCTTTGATGTTGGTCTCGACCTCCTGATGTGAGGGATAATCATGATGTTTCAACCTCCTGAGGTGAGGGATAACCGTTGTGGATTTGACTTTCCTCAACCTTTTGAAAGATAGCCATTGTTGTATCCTTAGATACGTGCTCCTGATGAATTTTGAATGCTCGATCAGGTTAACTGAATACTACCCGCCCCTGGGTTAAATGCGAGGGTTTTTTCTGAATAGAAAAGAAACTCCTACTTCGAAGGCTCAGAGGGGTTAACGAAGGTTTCACTCCCTTATATCTCCAGTGTTTAGGAATTTGAAACAATGCATGTACATCATCAGCAGGATCATATTCAAAATCATACCATTTGAGTTTTCTTGGTATTATGTTCATCATTCTCCCTACGGAGTTATCATGCTTTATTAACAAGAGTTAAGTATCACAAAAAGCATATAAAAAACATATAAGAGCAAAAGCGAATGGATTTTTTCAAGACAAACATATCCAATGCATTATGATTATAGTTCAAAAACAAACAAGTTTTACATGCAAACAAAATTGCACAAAACAAGAAAGCTTAAACATGAACATGCATGATGAATTAAGAATTGCCAACGTTGAGGAGATCCTCTCCGTATGAACTTGTTGCTTCAAAAGATCCGTTGAGTTAAAGGAGAACTTCAATTCTGGCCTTCAGATGCGAATGTGGCAGCCTTTGAATCAATCAGGTCTTGAACCTTGTCTCTGAATGACTGACAGCCTTCAATCAGATAACCAAGTGCCCCCAGAGTGGAGAGCACACCAAACATTTGTATCTGTTCTTGCAAAACCTTTCAGATTACTTCCTGGAAGAAGATTTCAGCAAAGTCACACAGAAGTTGTAAGTGCTCAACTTTAGGGATTTGAGATGTGTCAGTGGTGCACAAACTCAAGATACAAGGCGTCTTGCTTATCCCTCGGTCGGGAGCCCCAAAAAAATAGCGACTAGAATTTGTGAATACTTTAGGGATTTGAGTTGCCAATGATGCAAACTCAAGAACACGGAGTCTTGCTTATCCCTCAGTCGGGAGCCCTAAATATAGCTGCTGAAACAGAAATCACCATCATGGATGGAGGACCTTTGTATTGCTATCGGCGAACAATATTATCCTCTGATGATTGACTATCAAAGTCATTACTTGGAACAGACAATGGCTGTTGTGAAGGAAGCCTCTGGAAGTACAAGTTGCAAGTGATTCTCATGAGTTACTTCCTCGAGGAAGAACAAACAGTCTACTTGCGGCGGATAAAACGGGATTGACCAGTAGACACCAATATGAGTAAACTCAAACATCTATGTATCGAGAAAGTTCTGAATTCCTTATACCTCAACACCTTATAAGGCTTGACATTAGGATCAGGTGCCCCAAGAATGGAAAACACCGAGTATTGTCATCGAAATCAGGAGAGCAGTCTGTGGCGAGGAAGAACCAAAGCATGAGTCTTAACCAACTGAAATTCCAACAAGCAAGGATGCAATTGGACACAAGGCACTAGGATTCTCATCAGCTTGTTTCTCTTACTCTTTCTGTTTCTGTCGACAAGCGAAGGCTACAAACAAGGAAACTCCTGGAAGAGGAAGTGACTCAGGATATTGAGCATAACCTTGAGAAGGAGAGATGTCTCTGCAGAACAATTTTGATTATTGCTTGATAGAAGATTCTGATGAAGTCACACAGAAGTTTGTAAGTGTTTTAGGGATTTGAGCAATGCAAATGGTGCAATGCTTAAGATAGACAATGTCTTGCTTATCCCTCGTGCGGGAGCCCCAAGCAACTTCAAATACTTGTATATCTTGACATCATAACCAGGTGCCCCAAGATAGAATTCACACCTAGTGTCATCGTCATCGAGCAGAGAATCTGTAGACATCCACACAGTGCGGAGCTTAACAAGTTGCAAATAAAGCAAGCATGGAAGCAAATGAGCATAAGACAAGTCTTCAAAAAGAACCTCAACTGAGCTTTCTTCTCGGTAAAATCCCCACAAAGTTGTTCTAAGACTACTCTTTGAACACACAATAAGAACAAGTCAAGTCTCTGAGTCTGGTGAGATAATACCAAGTCTGAATAAGAAATATTTGATGTTGAACGCTTGTTATGCATGAAATGTATGGAATGCAGGATATGCGTGCAATGCCATGTTCATTCAATTTCCAAGGAATCCTCGTGTTTTGATTTTTTTTTATAGAAAAAGAGATGGAAAAGCTTGGGACAAGGCTTAAAGATGTGATTCCTTGGAAATAAAAGGAACATGTATGCTAGTTATTTTTTGTACATCATTTTTTCAAAAGTAAATATGCAATGATGCAAAATGATGGGAACCAATGTCTCCACAATACCGAATATAGTTGCACAGGTTTAAAGGTGCGGCGTAGCTTCAGATCAACAAGGACCAATTAACCGCCGATAGAACCACTCCTGTTGTGCCACGGCTGAATAGAACCAAAAGTAACAGGATCAAAGCTCCGCCGTCGTTTCAGAATACCAAAATATCGCGCGCAATGAGAACAGACCAAATAAAGGTCCGACCTCAAATTTGAAGAAGTAAATGGTATGTAGGAGCCAAGGTTTCCTGTCCCATCCCAAACCTCACAGGTAGAAATCCTAAACACACACAGGATGTCCCTAATGGTCGCCAGGAATTTCGAACAAACAATGAGAGCGCCTGCCTACGGTAATAAGCATGTCGGACAAGGATCGCCTCACCGAGTCCTCTTCTGGTTGTGGTATGCTATGCTAACTCTACGTGCCAGGCGCCACGAGAGCCAACATAACTATCCACACTAATCTAAGTGTATACTTGGTCTGGGTAATGGACCTTTTACCTCACAGTAACATCCCGCCCGCCAAGAAAAACAACCAGCCAGCACAGCAGTATATCCAGAATATGGAAAGCGGTAAACACATAGATGCAAATGCATGCAAACAATATATACAAATGATGCTAGAAGTAAACACACAAACACCCACAGAAAAGAAAGCAAACACATATATGCAAATGCATGCAAGCAGTATATACAATGATGCTAGCAGTAAACACACAAACAACCACAGAAAAGAAATCAAGCAAGAACAAGGAACGACACTCGGATATTCCCCAGTGAAGTCGCCAGCTGAAGCAACTGGAAAACCCATCGAAACAAATACAATGAAGTCGCCATCGAACATCTATTTATCCTACACACAGGAATGGAAAATATCGAAGAAAACCAAATAACAAGCAATGGTCTCAGAGAAAGGGTAAGGGTGTCTATTACGTGAGGGGAAGGTATTAGCACCCCTCACGTCTGTGGTACTCCACAGGATCCATTCTTGCTAGTTTTCTAATCTAAGGGTGTGTGTATGTGTGTGTGTAACATGCTATTTGCTAAGAAAAAACATACAATGGAATATATACAAATAAGAGGAAACATGCAAATAATAGGCAAATAAGACAAAGGAAAAAAATCGAACAAAACAACAAAGAAAAGAGAATTTCGCTCGCTAGGGTGTTCGTACCCTGTGCCTACGTACCTCCAATGTGCAGTGGAGAAATCAGAGCTCCGTAGTTCGGCTCAAAAGTTTTTATTTCTATCTCAGTTCACGTCCCCTAGAGAAACGGAACCGAGCACCCTAAGGGAGCATGCAAACAAGGAGCGTCACAAAGATCCTAGCAAACATGGCATGTGAACAGGCATCACAGGTAAAAACAGGCGAACAAGCATCGCGAACAAAAAATAAACATGCGAACAGGCATCGCAAACAAAAATAGACATGCTAACAGGCATACACGAATGTGAGCGTGTGAACAGGCATCACAAGTGATAACGCGAACAGGCATCGCAAACAACATGTAACAGGCATACATGTGCAAGTGTGTGAACAAGCATCACAAAGATATCATACGAACAGGCATCGCAGATAAGAAGATAGTGAACAAGCATCACAAACATATGGCATACGATCGAGCTCCGCTCGAGAAACAAACAAACTACAAAGTAGTAATCAAATGCAAATGCAACACACAAACGAGCTCAGCTCGTAAAGCAAGCAAGCTACCGAAGTAGTGACCTGGGAACTAGGGAGACGTTCTAGCTAACGGGGAAAGTCCTCCGAAGCCACCGTCCACGGGGAAAGTCCTCCGAGACGGTTGAACAAGAAAATCACAGGAAATAAACGCTCTAGCTAACGGGGAAAGTCCTCCGAAGCTCCCATCCACGGGGAAAGTCCTTCGAGACGGGTGAACAAGACAATAACTGGAAATAAACGTTCTAGCTAACGGGGAAAGTCCTCCGAAGCTCCCATCCACGGGGAAAGTCCTCTGAGACGGGTGAACAAGACAATAACTGGAAATAAACGTTCTAGCTAACGGGGAAAGTCCTCCGAAGCTCCCATCCACGGGGAAAGTCCTCCGAGACGGGTGAACAAGACAATAGCTGGAAATAAACGTTCTAGCTAACGGGGAAAGTCCTCCGAAGCCACCGTCCACGGGGAAAGTCCTCCGAGACGGTTGAACAAACAAATGACTGGAAATAAACGTTCTAGCTAACGGGGAAAGTCCTCCGAAGCCACCGTCCACAGGGAAAGTCCTCCAAGACGTTTGAACGAGAAAATACCTGGAAATAAACTGAAAACAGTAAACAAACAAAAATAGAGCCTCTTTCGAGGGCTTGGCCAGATGAATGCCTAGGTCCTACTTCTCATGGCAAATATGATGCTGCATGCCTACCCTGCTTCTCATGGTAAGATATGGTGCGCGAAAGAGTAAAAGGGACACGGAGTGGTACCGAACGGATAGCAAATCCGCAATGAGCTAGCAAGCATAAGCAAAGAAGTCCAGAATACTTCGCGTAAGCCAGCACCAAGCAAGGTCAGAAAGCATCGTCGTGAAAATAAATCACGCACGATAGGTGGTACGCGTCGAGCATAAAAGCGCAAGAAACCTGCAAGAGAAACACAGTCTAGACATCGCAAGAGTATACATCTCAACGAGTGAGAGATCAAGATAATCGCATCGGGAATAAGTTCCTGTCCCACAAATAAAGTGGAACACGATGCAAATCAATCGCACCGGAAGCGAACTCGTGTCCCACAAATAAAGTGGAACACGAAACAAGTCGAATCGCAAACAAAAGCTCTCTTGAAGTACCTCGCACATCTCAACACCCAAATCAGTAATAACAAGGCAAACGCGCACCGCCATAGCAAACAATAGAAATCAGATTCTAAGTAAATTCTAAAGCGAAATCTAACAAGAGCAAATTGTTTTTTTGTGACATTTTTATCTAAGAATAAGAACAAAACTATGTAACGAAGCATTTAAATCCTAAGAAGAAAAATATTACATGTTTTTTATCATCTAAAACAAATAGAGAAAACAAAAATCTAATTCTAATTAGAAAAGAATACATGTTTTTATTATTTTTTATCATGCAAAAATTTAACAAAACAATTGTTTCATGTCATTATTATCTAGAAAATAATAGGAGGAAACTATGTACAAAAATCTAATTCTAAACACCTAAAAAACTTGAATCAGGGGGGTTTATTATTGAAATCATGGTGTAGATAGGGAAAGGGCGCAGGGCCCATGTTGCTGGCCCAAGGTTGTTATTGTACAGATTTTTATGGCTAGAAAAAGTGGTGTTGGGCTCAAATGGAGGCATGGAGACAGCACTTTCGGTCAAGGCCCAAGGAGATGGGATCGATCCATATTCAGATTTTTTGTGATTCAATACTTAACTAACCAATCATATTTTTCATTAATTCTCCACTAATCACAATTATATTCAATTAAACACAATTAAACACACCTAAGCACATGATTAAAAAAATGCACATGATTAAAAAAATGAAAGGGGTTTAGGTTTACATTCTGAAAACCGACTCGTCTCCCTCCTCTCTCACTCGCGGTGGCCGGAGCACTCACGAATCAACGGCGATGGCGCGACGACGGAGGACTTGTCCTCTCCGTTTTGGTCCTCTCGTCTCCATCTTTGATATCGGTTCGCACACTCTCTCTGCTTTTGATTCGCTCTCCTCTCTTCGATTCAATCTCGTGAACAACAACATCAATTCGTCTCTTCGATCTCGTTTCTGAGTTGTTGTTGGATGCGGGACCTGATGCCGGTTGATGATGATGCCTATGGAGGTTCGTCGCTGCTTTTGTAGCGTAGTGATGGTGATGATGTGCGTCGAAAGATTTTATGAAGGTGATGAAGATTGTAGGTTCTCCTTTGTCTTATTCTCTTTGCGTTTTGAACTGTTGCTGTTGTGATTACTGTTTGAGGATGATTGTCGTTGTTCTTGAAGAGATTTGCAGATCGCGTAGCAATCGAAAATGAAGCGGATGCCGATGCGTGTCGGAATTGATAAGATCGCTGATGATGAAGGTTCTGCGATAACGATGAAGATGTGCGATAAAGAGATGATTGTTTTGGGAGAGTGATGAACAAAGCAAGAGAGAGCGAGTTCGGTTCTTCTGTTGAAGATTCGGTGATGAGGTGAGTTTTCACTGATTTTTCTATTATCTTTTTCTCTGTGAATTTTGGTGTGATGAAGAAGATGTGTGAAGTGATTTCTTGAAACTCTGATTCTTCTCGTTTTCTTTTGCAGAGTGAAGATTTGGTGAAGAGTTGGTAATGGAGATTTTTGTGAAGCTTTTTCTGAGTTTTTGGTTTCGGTTGATGAATGAATGGAGGATTTGTGGAAGGTTGTTAGAGATGAAGATGGTGAAACATGGAGAAGAAGGTCGAGAAGATGATGAGAGAAAGATGAAGGTTCTGGTTGTTGAAGATGAATCGAGAGAGTTCGAAGAGTTTGTTACATTTTTTCCTCTCCCTTTTTTCTGTTCTGAGTTTTTCTTTGCAAATCTGTTATCGATGCTATTATCAAAATCACTTTGCTATTTCTGTTGTAGCTAATCTTCAAAACCGGTTTCCTTGTGTGGTCCAGTGCAATTGGTTTTATGAGTTTTTATTATGCAGGTTCCCTTCTGAAATCCGGTTCGGTTTTGGTTTATAGCTGCAGGCTGGATCTTTTGGGAGCTGGTATGGTATCAAATTTTGAAACATGGGCCGAGACATACGTTGGGAATTAGACTTAGGAGCTCTTTGTAGTTTTTTTTTTTGATGCATTTGTGAATGATGGATATTTGAGAAGGTATGGATGGATATTGTATGGATAATGATGAATTGAATAATGAATTTGAATGTATATTTTTGGACATTTTTGTAATGAATATTTTGATAAAACTATGTCTTTGAAATTTGAATGAATGATATATGTCTTTTATGCTTGTAACCTAAATTCTAAGAAATCCCTCGTATGCGCCGAATCTTGCCATCATGAACAAACATATGCTCTTGAACAATTTGAACCCATAGCATCAAGTAATTACCAATGAGTCCACATCTTCACCTTAATGAAAACATGTCTTCAATTTAAACCCTAAGCAACTTACACTTCAAACAACCAAACAATCTGAAAAAGCGAGGATGCATCGATTGTAATGAATTCTTAAGTCACATATCATGTCTTGGCAAAGGTACTTCCTCAACAAAGGACTTTAACATAACCATAAGGCTTTGAGAACTCCTTTGATAAAGATAAAAATCGAAGCACATAAGAACAACTCACTATGAAATCTAATGAATCCCTGTTGAATTAACGATCGCACACATCATGCATAAGACTTTATAATTTTTCTGATTTTCAAGCGACGAAATAAACGTCTTTCATAACTTATAGCACGGTGAAGAGGGCAAATTTTGGGGTGCAACAATGAGAATATAAGAAGTTCTGAAATATGGATTAGTTCTGAAATGACTTTGTTTTATCTTCTTATAAGAAGTTTTGATGTTGATCAATTGGAAGTTCTGATTCTGTTATTACTAACGCTTCATTATCTAAATTGATTCAGAATTTCTTTTAAAGCATAACAGCTGTCACTAGCTTTTTAGATGTTGAACTCGTGTTCACTCTATTTGGACAAGTACACGTGCAGTTGAGGAGACGCCGCCCTAGGTAACTGTGCAAATCATTTCAAATATTATGTTATCTCTCCTAACGCCATCTCTCATTAAATGCAATTGATTCTATGTTTTTTCTATAATCATTTTCATTCAAACACATATTGCATTTCATTTCAAATTCGTCTCTATATAAACACATCTTCATAACAATTCATCTCTTTACATTCTCTCTCTTCATTCATTGTCTCCTTCGCTCATCTCTCTTTCTTATTGTTGCATAAACCCTAGTTTCTAAATCGAATCTCAGAATATTTCATCCTCAAGTTCTCAACAAAAAATGTCTTCTGCACATCTTGTTCAACACAAATATGGATATCATCCTCTGAAGACTTATTCTATTCCACATGAGGAACTGGAAGTTCTATGCGAAACTATGGTGGATTTTGACAATCTGTTGGAACATGATTTCAAAACCAAGGCTGCAATGCTGGTACAAGGTTGGTCAAACTACTTTGAAAGATTGGTTGGACCAGTTTATCCTCTCTTGGTGATGGATTTCTGGACTCATGCAACAGTTACTCCAACTGCTATCATCTCCTTCATATTAGGGCATGAAGTTGTTGTGACTGAGAAGATGATAAGGAAGTTGTATGGTCTTGATGATTTAGATGAAATCACATGTGCCCTTCCTGGTAGAGTTGATTGGGATTAGGTTGATAGAGAATTGTCTTCTTCTAGATCTGCACCCCATCAAACTACTTTTTTGGAGCCTTCCTACAGAGTTTAGGCTGAGATTATTCTGGGATCTCTCTATCATAGAAAGCGATCTCTTGCTGCTACATATGTAAATCAGGATCAGAAGTATGTACTTTTCTGCATTGGAAAAGGTATTTAAGTTAATCTCTCCAACATTCTTTTTCAACATTTGAAGACAAATATTGAAGAATCAAGAGATGAAGAACGTAAGAAGAATCTAGATTTCAAGAAGAACACTATTCCTCTTGCCAGAATGATTTCAGATATTCTGATAGAAAGTGACTTGATGGATCTTCTAAGAGCTGTTGGTACGCCCAAGTTCTTAACTGTCATTCAAGGACACATTCTGAATGCCTTTGATTTACAAAGGATGATTCTGATTGAGAAGGTAACTTCTATTCCAAGAATATTTCCAGATATTCTAACTAGAAGAACCCCTGTTGAGAGCTTCTCTCAATTGTTCAAAGACGAGCTTGACAAATCTGTTAAGCGTTATTTGAAGTCTTGTGTCAAAGCTCAATCTTCTGTTGATCCTGCATGGATTCGAGGAAAAACTCTTCCATCTTTGGCTGAGTTGAAAAAGAAAGAACAGAAGAAGAAAGAAAAGAGATTGAAGAGAAATGCCTCAGAAGCATAATCCAAGCCAGCTAAGAAGCAGAAGCCACCCTATGATCCTCTCAAAGTACAATCTGATGAATACCGTGATAAGCGCATCAAGAAAGCTTTTCGTGCAGATGCTGCTGCTTGTTCTTCTCAGAAAAAGCCTCCTCCTTCTGACCCCAAAATTCTTTCACCATTCCAAACAGTTTCCAACCACCTCCTCCTATACAAATTCTGAACCCTGAAGCACTAAATATCATTCCCCCAACACCTTCTGAAATTCCACCTTCATCCACTATCACCACAGATTCTACACCTTCTCTAACCCATTCTTTACCTTCAAGAAAATCCAAACCCTATTGCCTTTTGTACCCTGATTATCGATTCACCTTTAACCCTCCTGAACCCTCTCTTGATGTCTGTTTTGACCTTTTCATGCTTAAGTTCAGAACAAGGATGGAAACTTTGAGAGCTGCTCATGACTCCAAGTTGGATCATGCTGCTATTCGGAGCTTATGGAGAATCTTTAAGAGGGATTTTCAGTTTGATGCTATAAACATCTAGAAGAGATGTGTGACTGAAGCATCTGGTTCTTCTGGTTGTCTCTTGGAAGTCGATGATGGTAGGTACTATCATCCAATCAGAAATTGGAGATCTTTTGAGGAGAAGAAGTTTGTAGATAAGCTGGAAGATGAACCTTGTCTCACAATGGTTGTATGGAAGCCTCAATTTCTTATTCTGACTGGAGACTTTCAGTCTATTTCAACTGGCTAAGGGAGAATCCCTCAAAGAAAGCACCAGATATGGTATATCCATCTATTGAATACCCATCCGAAGTTGTTGCTCCTACACCTCTAAGGAATCTGGCTGAGATTTTTTAGGCTCTTGAGAATAAAGATTCTGATATCCCTACTCCAGATTATACTGAAGATGCTTCTATGTTAGAAGCTGATGCTGAAAAGCAAAGTGCTGAGAATCATCCTGCTGAGAAACTTCCTGTTCAGGAAAATCAAGATGATGTTCTCATGATAGATGTTGTAGTTGAGCATGCTACTCCTCTGAATGATAGCTGTGAAGCTTCTTCTGATGAACCTTCTCTTCTGGTGAAAACCATGGAGGCTCTTCAAAAGAATCAAGCGGATCTGGCTTCTCGTTTGGATAAGCATGAAGATACTCACAATGAGTTTCGCTCATTCATGAAGACGCAAACTGAAAGTACTTCTGAGATTCAAAACCTTCTTGCCAAGATATTCTCCAGGCTAGGCTAGTCGTAGTCTTTTGGTCTTAGTTGTTTCTTGTTTCTTGCATCTGTTTCTTGCATCTGCTTCTCTCCTTCTGTATCTTCTGATATTTTTGAGGAATCAATGAAACTTTATCTTCTCTCATATTGTTTGTTTTTCATCTGAATCTTTTATATGCTTTTTGATGTTATGACAAAAAGGGGGAGAAAATGTGATAATTGATTTGATTTACTATATCAGTTGCTAGGAGTAAGTCTCAACATTCCTAACATTATTTGCAAGTTCTATGTCTTTGAGATTTTTTGCAGGATTGAAGATATTCTGAAAAAGCTCAACATGAGAAGAAAAGACATGGGGAAAAGCAATTCCGTAAAGAAACATGCTCTTGGAAATTGAAGCAAGCTTTGTGCTGTGAAGCTTCAAGATCAGAAGCAAGAAGGAAGAATGTTCTGATATTCTCGTGGCAGAATATGCTCTAACACATTCTTATCTCTTATATGCTCTGATACATATTTCTTTTAGGAACTTATCAAAGTGTGCTCTGATATTTGTTTAGCATTGCTCTGATATATGTTCTTTCTTAAAAGAATGTTCTGATTCATTCATGCTCTGACTTTTGTTGTCTAGTTTGTTCTGAAACATTTCAGGATGTAAAGATGCTCTGATGATGCTCTGGTACATTCAAGAATGTTCTGATACAATCAAGCATGTAATGATTCAAGAAGAAATTCAAAGCTCTGAAGCTGTCCTATGGAAGCAAGAAGCAGAAGCTCTGAATGTTCTGAAGTTCTAGGCAAATGTGAACGTCTCAACTGAAATGGAAAATACTCGGGGAAGTCTTTTATTTATAAATTCTTCCAGTATTTATTTCAGGGGGAGATTGTTAATCTCGGGGGGAGATTGCTAATCTCAGGGGGGGACATATTCACACACTATGTTTATATGCTTATGCTATAACTGTGTAATTGTCTTTAGTCATCTGATATTCTGATTGCAAATTCATATCCATTATATATGTTTTTGTCATCATCAAAAAGGGGGAGATTATTAGAACAAGAATTGTTCTGATCAATATTCTTAGTTTTGATGATAACAATATATCTGAATTTTGTATAAGACAATGTGGTACTCTAATCCTATGCATTTTCCATTTTAGGAAAACTATAAAGAGTATGCACAATTCAGCGCAAGAAGCACTGACTCAGAAGGTTCAAGTATGCAACATCAGAATATGCTCTCGCAAGACATCAGAAGATGGTCAAGCAAAATCAGAACATGGTCTATTGAAGCATCAGAAGAACTTGAGATCAGAAGCAGAAGCACTGAAGTTCTTATGGTATCACGCTAGAAGCACTTCAAAGTCAGAAGACAAGAAGATGCTCTGCACCAAGCTGTTTGACTCTGATTAATTCAAAGTTTGTATCTACAAACATCAGATCAGAAGCAAGTACAAGATGGCAGGCTACGCTGAATGACAAAAGGAACGTTAGAAGCTATTAAAGGCAAAGTCAGTTAAAGCAGGAAAAGCAAGGCTCGAGGTAGTTGACAAAAGAGTGAAACATTAAATGCAATGCTGTACGGATCACGCAGCACATTAAATGCTCCCAACGGTCATCTTCTTAAAACGCCTATAAATAGTGAAGTTCTGATCAGAAGCAAGGTTACCAATTTACACAACTCTTGCGCAAAAATACTGAAACGCTGTCAATTCAAAAGCTATCAAACTTCATCTTCAACCTCACTTCATTGTAATATCTTAGTGAGATTTAAGCTTGGAACTTAAGAGAAATATCACAATTGTGATTATAGCTTATTAAGAAGCATTGTAATACCCTTGTAAGAATTTGCTTACGTTAATTTGTAAAAGGTTCCTAGAGTGATCAAGGTGTGATCAGAATACTCTAGAAGACTTAGAGGGTATCTAAGTGGAAAACCATTGTAATCAAGATTGATTAGTGGATTAAATCCTCAGGTGAGGTAAATCACTCTAAGGGGGTGGACTGGAGTAGTTTCGTTAACAACGAACCAGGATAAAAATCATTGTGCAATTGTTTTTATCTTAAGAGTTTTTAAAGTCACACTTATTCAAACCCCCCCTTTCTAAGTGTTTTTCTATCCTTCACTGTAGACTAAACCAACATTAGTAGTACCTTTCAGATACCTCAGAATTCTCTTAACAGCAGTTAAGTGAGATTCTCTAGGATCTGATTGGAATCTTGCACACAGACAAACACTGAATAAAATGTCAGGCCTAGAAGCAGTAAGATATAGAAGAGATCCAATCATACCTCTGTAGAGCTTCTGATCTACCTTCTTACTTACCTCATCATTACCTAGAACACACGTTGGATGCATAGGAGTTTTTCCTTCTTTGCTTTCTGAAAGATTAAACTTCTTCAGAAGTTCTTTCACATACTTGGTCTGATGAACATAAGTTCCTTCATAAGTTTGATTGATCTAGATCCCCAAGGAAATGCTTGAGTTCTCCCATCATGCTCATTTCAAACTCAGCCTGCATAGACTTAGCAAACTCCTTTCCAAGTGTAGCATTAAATGTTCCAAAGATAATATCATCAACATATATTTAACAAATTAAAATATCCTTTTTAAAGGTTTTACAAAAGAGAGTTGTATCCACTTGTCCTCTAGTGAAACCATTATCCAGAAGGAAAGAACTTAATCTTTCATACCAAGCTTTGGGAGCTTGCTTCAGGCCATATAATGATTTATTTAATTTGAAAACATGTTCTAGAGACTTAGAGTCTTCAAAACCAGGAGGTTGGTGGACATATACTTCCTCATCTATATAACAATTTAAGAAGGCACTCTTAACATTCATCTGATACAGAGTGATGCTATATTGAGTGGCAAAAGAAATTAATAAGCGAATAGATTCTAACCTGGCCACTGGTGCAAAGGTTTTAGTATAGTTAATACCTTCTTGCTGACAATAGCCCTGAGCAACCAGTCTGGCTTTGTTTCTTACAACTTCTCCTTTTTCGCATAGCTTGTTTCTGAAGACCCACTTAGTTCCAATGATGTTAAATCCTTTTGGTCTTGGAACTAGATCCCAAAAATTATTCCTTGTAAACTGATTTAGTTCTTCTTGCATGGCAATTATCCAGTCAGCATCCTCTAGAGCTTGATCAACAGAAGTTGGCTCGATAAGAGATACTAGAGCAAATTGACATTCTGCATTGTTCTTAAGAAATTCTCTTGTTCTGATAGGATCATCTTTCTTTCCAATGATAACATCTTCTGAGTGTGCAGAGTTTAGTCTAGAAGATCTTCTGATAGTTGGCTCTTTAGAAATTCTGAGATTCTCTAATGAAGCAGCAACTTGATCTTCTGAAACTTTGCTTCTGGATTCTTCAGAGTCTGAGTCTATCAATATCTAAATCTGCAAAATTCTCAGACTCCTTTGGCTTTTCAAGACCAAGCTTATCATCAAATCTAATATTGATTGATTCTTCAACAACCAATGTTTTAGTATTGTATACTCTGTAGCCTTTAGAGAGTTCAGAATATCCAAGAAGGAAACACTTATGTGCCTTAGAATCAAACTTATGCAGATGATCTTTAGTGTTCAGAATATAACATACACATCCAAATGGATGGAAATAAGAAATGTTGGGCTTTCTGTTCTTCCAAAATTCATAAGGAGTCTTATTAAGAATAGGTCTTATGGATATTCTATCCTGAATATAACATGTAGTGTTAATTGCTTCTGCCCAGAAATGCTTGGCCATATTGGTTTCGTTGATCATGGTTCTGGCCATTTCTTGTAGAGTCCTATTCTTTCGTTCTACAACTCCATTTTGCTGTGGAGTTCTAGGACAAGAGAAATCATGGGCAATGCCATTTTCTTTGAAATAAATTTCAAAGAATCAGTTCTCAAATTCGCCACCATGATCACTTCTGATCAAAGAACACTGTATGAGACTCATCCTTGTGTTTCAAGAACTTTACCCATGTCCATCTGCTATAGTCGTCTACAATGACTAATCCATATTTCTTCCCTCTGATTGATGCAGTTTTGACTGGGCCAAAAAGATCAATGTACAAAAGTTCTAGCGGCCTAGAGGAAGAGACAACATTCTTAGACTTGAATGCAGGTTTTGAAAACTTCCCTTTCTGACATGCTTCGCAAAGAGCATCTGATTTATATTTCAGATTAGGGAGTCCTCTGACTAGATTAAGTTTGTTAATCTGAGAAATCTTTCTCAAACTAGCATGACCTAATCTTCTATGCCAGACCCATTTCTCTTCGCTAACAGACATAAGGCAAGTAACCTTCTGATTCTTAAGATCTTGAAGATCAATCTTGTAAATGTTGTTCTTTCTCTTGCCTGTAAATAGGATTGAGCCATCCTTCTGACTAATAGCTTTACAAGACTTTTGATTGTGGATTATGTCATAACCATTGTCACTTAATTGACTTATGGACAATAAATTATGAGCTAATCCATCTACTAGCAGAACATTAGTTATAGAGGGAGAGTTACCAATGCTTATGGTTCCTGAGTCAATGATCTTGCCCTTCTGGTTCCCTTCAAACTCAACCTCTCCAGCAGATTTAAGCACCAGATCTAGGAACATAGACCTTTTTCCCGTCATGTGCCACGAGCACCCACAGTCCAGGTACCATGACATGTTTTCCTTTATCTTCTTGGCTGCCAAGGATATCTGCAACAAGAATTATCTTTTCCTTAGGTACCCACATTTTCTTGGGTCCTTTTGGGTTAGTTCTCCTCAAGTTCTGATTGAACTTGGGTTTAGCATGATAATTAACAGGAGGTACAACATGATATTCCCTATTCTGAGTAGCATGATATTTTCTAGTGTGTGCAACATGCTTCTTGGTGTGTGTAATGTGGAAACTCTTAGCATGTGATGTGAGCCTAATATCATGGGAGTGGCCATACTTGAATTGATCATACAGGGGTTTGTATGTGATTTTCATCTCATCAACAGATTCAAGTTTATATGGGGTTTCACCCTCATATCCTATGCCAACTCTCTTGTTTCCACTAACTGCATATATCATAGAGGCTAGCTGACTTATTTCTTAAGAATATTGTTCATGCTTGGAATAGACTCTCCTGAACTAGAAGATGATTCAACATCTTTAGATAGTTTTAAAATTTTTTCATTAAGTTCATAATTTTCTAATTCAAGCTTCTTAGTTTCAGATGCAAAGAGCTTCTTCTGCTTCTTGTATTTGATACTAAATTGAGCCTTGATTTCCAGAAGTTCAGTTAGACTAGAAACTAACTCTTCTCTATAAATTTCAGAAAATACCTCTTCAGAATCTGAGTCTGATGTAGATTCTGATTCATCATTAGCGCTATGTTTGCCTGTTCATCTTCAGAGTCTGATTCTTGGTCAGAATAATCTGATTCATCCCAAGCAGCCATTAAGCCTTTCTTCTTTTCAAACTTCTTCTTGGGCTTTTCTCTCTGAAGCTTTGGACACTCATTCTTGTAATGTCCTGGCTCTTTGCATTCATAGCACGTCACCTTCTTTTTGTCAGATCTTCTGTGTCCAGAAGATTCTCCTCTTTCAGGCCTTTTGGAACTTCTAAAGTTCTTGAACTTTCTTTGCTTACTCTTCCAGAGTTGATTTACTCTTCTGGAGATCATGGAAAGTTCGTCTTCTTCTTCTTCTTCTGATTCTGATACTTCAGAATCTTCTTCTTCAGCCTTAAAAGCGTTAGTGCATTTTTTATTATTAGATTTTAATGCAATGGACTTACCTTTCTTCTGAGGTTCATTTGCATCCAGCTCTATTTCATGACTCTTCAAGGCACTGATCAGCTCTTCAAGAGAAACTTCATTCAGATTCTTAGCAATCTTGAATGCAGTCACCATAGGTCCCCATCTTCTGGGCAAGCTTCTGTTGATCTTCTTAACATGATCAACCTTTGTATATCCCTTGTTAAGCACTCTTAATCCAGCAGTCAGAGTCTGGAATCTTGAGAACATTTCTTCAATGTTTTCATCTTCCTCCATCTTGAAAGCTTCATACTTCTGGATTAAAGCAATAGCTTTTGTCTCCTTGACTTGGGCATTACCTTCATGAGTCATCTTCAAGGATTCAAAGATGTCATGAGCAGCTTCTCTGTTTGTTATTTTCTCATATTCAGCATGAGAAATAGCATTCAGCAGAATAGTCCTTGACTTGTGATGATTCTTGAATTGTTTCTTTTGGTCATCACTCATTTCTTGTCTAGACATCTTTACTCCACGAGCATTTACAGGATGTATGTAACCATCCAAGACTAGATTCCATAAGTCACCATCTTGACCAAGAAAGTAACTTTCGAGTCTATCTTTCCAGTACTCAAAGTTTTCACCATCAAACACTGGTGGTCTAGAGTAGCCATTGAAACCATTTCCATTGTTGTTTTGTTCAATAGGAGCTGGTGTAGCTGTTGGATCACCCATATAGACTTTGTGTTTTTCTCCCTGAATCTTTTATCTAACACGGTTAAGTGCTTGCACCTAGAACGGGTGCTCTGATGCCAATTGAAGGATAGAAAAACACTTAGAAAGGGGGGGGGGGGGTTGAATTAGTGTGACTTTAAAAACTTGTAAGATAAAAACAATGAACACAATTATTTTTATCCTGGTTCGTTGTTAACGAAACTACTCTAGTCCACCCCCTTAGAGTGATTTACCTCAATTGAGGATTTAATCCACTAATCCAACTGATTACAATAGTTATCCACTTAGAAAACCTCTAAGTCTTCTAGAGTATACATATCACAACTTGATCACTCTAGGAATTCACCACTTAGAAAACTTCTAAGTCTTCTAGAGTCTACTGATCACACTGATCACTCTAGGAACCTTTTACAATCAATGTAAAATAATGTTTACAAGAGTATGAATTGCTTCTTAAAAAGCTATAATCATAACAGTGATATTTCTCTTAAGTTCTAAGCTTAACACTCACTAAATATTACAAGAGTTTGTGAGGTTGAAGATGAAGTTCGTGAGTTTTGAATTTGACAGCGTTTTGGTATTTTGCGCAAGAGTTCTCTTCTCTGCTTCTGATCAGAACTTCTTTATATAGGCGTTTGAGAAGATGACCGTTGAGTTGCATTTAATTCTTTGCGTGAATAGTGTAGCGGGGAAAATCTGAGATCAAAGCCATAAATTGTCTAGACTCAATATTTCAGTGAAAGTCGCCACCGCGCTTTATTGTTTCCAAAGGAAATGGGAAAAGAACGAAAAAACCCAAAGTTTGTTTTTTTTAAAACAAAAAGAGATCTTAGGTATGGGTGTTGATTATACGAGGGGAAGGTTTTAAGCACCCCTCATATCTGTGGTACTCCACAGGAACCTTTTTGAAAATCTGTGTTTATTAAAAGATATTGTGTGCGAAAGAAACAGTTTGTTTGAATTTTAAAATAAGCTCGGCAAGGCATTAAGCCTTGTGCCTACATACCTCCTCGGTGCAATGGAGAAGTCAGAGCTAATGTAGTTTCACTTTTAAAAGGGAAAACGTTTTTTTTAAAAGGTATAAACACGTTTACCATCGTCAGGGCGAATACTCAGCCATTGATCTTAAACATGAGAATGAACGAATTCTTCGCATCACAAATGAGAGAAGGGCGCCAACTTGGATAAAATCGACAAGTATGCCACTAGCTCTCTCACGTGGAAAAGATTTCGTCGTGTCAATCAATATTAAAATCGTGGGGTATCGCAACTAATGACAATGATTAATCGTGCTTACTTTTGAAAGAAAATGCCAATAAGGGCTAAATAGAGTTTTAAAAAAATTTTAAAAGGGATTTCAAACATAAGAAGATTTTTAGAAAAAAAGAGAGGAGACTTTGAAAATTTAAGAAGTGGGAGGAGATGAAGAGGCTATCCTAGTGCGTAAAAATAAAAGTTTAGGGAAAAAACGATCAAACCAAAATGAAAAGTCGACACTTGACATATTGAGTCAAGGAAGATTTATCATCCTTTGGACTATCAACACTAAGCCAACACATTACCACTTGGGGATCCAGATGAACTTATTGTCTTTAGCACCACTTCGCATCATAAGATTCTAATGAAATCGGGCAAAGTAACGGCTGTATATGGGCGAAATTATTATCACGATGCCTTGGAATTAACCATCAAGGGCTTTCAAGGAAATACATGCACACACAAACAGACAATAATCCAATGCCAGACAGACAGAATAACAGCAAAACAACAACAGCATAACAGGGTCCAGAGGTACTAAGTCCAACAAGTCCAGGTCTCCAAAATGCTCAGGATAGTAACCAATAGTCCATAGATAGCCTTATGCATTTTTTAGATTTTAAGTTGTGTATTAATGTTTTAGCATAAAAATAGAGTATGGTCCAAGTGGACAAAAAGAAAATAGCGGAAACATAAACAAAGCGTCCAAATGAACAAAGAGAAAATAGCGGAATATAAACGTCCAAATAGACAAAGAGAAAATAGCAGAAACATAAATATACGAATAATAAAATAAAGCATAAAGCGAGAAATAATAAAGAACGATATAATAAAGTGAGGAAATTAAAGTCAATTGTTAATTGTTAAAGATGACCATCTTGAAACTTGTCAAGTATATCATCAAAATATTAGTAATTAAGATCGATGGTGAGTGAAGGGTGTTCTCGGATTTAAATTCAATAGAAGTTTATCAGAAGCTTGATAAAATCATAGCGACTACACGATAAACTTCCATAAGTCTTAAATCAACCGCATACAATTGTCTTCCATATTTGATCTTTTTATTCGGGACACGAAATGTTGCGCTATTGTCATACCCCAAAATTTGCCTCATATATTTGCAAATGTTATTTTATTTAGAATAATTGACATAGCGCAATTGGTAAGGATTTGAGGTTAAAAGGTACACGAGCGAGAGGTCCCGGGCTCGAATCTCACTTCTATCATTTCTCCTTTTTATTTGTTTTCTAATTTTAATTCTAACTTTATTTCCATTTATTCAAAAATCATAAAAAATTGCATTTTTTTAATATTTTAATTTAATTTTCGCACTAATTAAATATGCATTTTTTTAAATAGTCAATTTTCACTTTCATGCATTTTTTAGTCAAAAAATCACCAAACATCACAAAATATTCAAAAAATCCAAAAAAGAAGTTTTTAATTGTAATTTATTATTTTAGGCATTTTTTAGCTAAAAAAGATCAAAAAATTAAAATAGTACTTTTGCTTAGCTTTTGGTCCAAGTCAATTGGCATTAAAATTTATTTGATTTGATTCTCTCTATTAGATAAAAATCAAAACAAATAATTTTGTTATGTCAATGATATTAATGCTAATTTATTTTTTCCTTTTTTATTTTAACCTAACTTTACACTATAAATATCACTAATTTTTACACATTAGGGACTAACAACTTTCTAACCCTTATTCTCACACTCTCTCTCTCTTCTCACAAACACAAAAATCATCTTCTCCTCCTTCTCTCTAAGATCAAACTTCACTTTCTCTCATGAATACTATAACAACTTCATAGCTTGTTGAAGAAGATCAAGAACACTTTCAAAAAGAAACTCAAGAACACACATCTTCCTCTCACCGTAGAAACGAGTGGTTCAACGCACATCTTTCCTCCACAAACGGCCATCGAAGCCCTCAGGTGGTGTTGTTTATTTTTTTTTATTTTTGTTAGTTTTTTATTGGTTCAATTGATGGCCAATGATTTTATATGAGGCATCCCTTTACAAAAGTTTTTCTCAATTTTAAATCTTTCAAAAGGTTTTGGCCAATGATTTAACATGAGGCCCATTTTTCAAAAGTTTTTCTAATCTTTTCAAAAACCTTGTTTTGGCCAATGATGATACCTGAGGCCTGTTTTTTTTAAATCATTGCTTTGGTCATTGTTGCTACATTTTAGTTTAAATTTATGTTTTTACGATCATAATCTTTTTTAAACCCTTGGAAAATTTTGCCCTTTTAGCCATGATCTAACTTTCTGAACCTTTCTTTATTTCTTGGGAAAATTTAGACTATATGAGGCCAAACCATTTTCATAATATTTTTTATTTTATTATTGTAACTATTATCATTACTAACCTTTTTTATTATAATTATTATTATTATTAATTATTTTTTTATTGCTTTTATTATTATTATTATTATTATATTATTGTTATTATTACTATTATACTATTATTATTTTTATTACATTATTATTATTACTATTATTATTCTTTTCTTTTTTTTAGCAGGTACTTTCTTTGGCTGAAGAGGAGCGGTGCAGGAACATGGATTTACCATTATTAGGGCATAAAGCTTTTGCCTCTTCAAAAACTCCATCAGGTGTCAATTCTTCCTTACACTTATTTGTTTGCTTCATTGCCCTTGAAAACCTTTGTAAAATCTCTTTTTTTAACCATTAACCCTAAAATATATATAATAGGTAGATGTTGTCCATTTTCATGAATTAGGGTTAGGAGTTTATCACTTTCTTTATTTTTAGGCTAATAATTATTTTTAGGCTAATTAATTTATTTTTAGGCTAATTAATTTAATTTTAGGTTTATTAATTTAATTTTAGGTTTATTAATTAAATTTTAGGTTTATTAATTTTTAACCTCGTTTTCATTTTTAGGTTATAATTTATTTCGCCTTAAACTAATTTTAGGCTAACTTTTAAGATTTAGAATTTATCACCATGAACACCTCATTTGCCTTCAAACATTGAATTTCTTTTGCGATTCTCTTCTCACCTCATACTCCCTTGATTGTCACATGCCTTTAATTTTAATTATCTATTTTATTTAAATTTCATTTTTTATTTAAATTATTTGCTTTTATTTTAATTTATTTTATTTAAATTATCTGCCTTTATTTAATTTTTGCTTTTATTTAATTTCTATTTTAATTTTTGCCTTTATTATTTTTATCCTATTATTTGCCTTTTATTTGCTGTTATTATTATTATTCTTTACACTATTATTTATAATCTCGCCTTTATTTTATTATTATTGCTGTGATGTTCTGCCATGGATATTATTTACTTAATTATTTCTTTTGGTTGCCTCGCAAGTTTTTTGCCATATTATGTAACTGTTCACAGGATGTAATAGTAATTAGGGCCTTTTATTTTTTGCCTTTTAATTTCCGCCTTTAAATTTCCGCCCACAGGTGTTTATTGTAATAGTGTAGGAACTTTTAAATTTCTGCCTTTGATATTGTTTATATTAAACTGTGTGGTTAGTAATCCTAGGGAGTGCAAGCCTGTAATTAATCTAGAATCACCTAATTACAAGATAAATGTCATCGAAGTTAACCACATGATTGTGCACCCACACACCTTTAGGGTAACCCTTCTTGTTGCCTGTTGCCTTATCACTTGTTGCCTTGTTGCCTTAATTTTGTTGCCTAAAAATAGTCAAGTCCCTCGATTCCGAGGATACCTAAAGCAAGGTTGCCTTTAAACATTGAAATTATCATATAATATTTTTTCCCTCGAAGTTGCCTCGTTAATACATGATAATTGTCCCAATTGCTAAGGTATCCTCGCATGATGCCTAAAAAATTTAATGACTATTATATCCTTCCCTTAGACTACCTACCCTCTTTATGGTAGGGACAGTCTTATGGCGAACGATTATTCTCGATGACCCTTAAACATCCAATTGAAAGACTTCCTGCCCTCTTATGGTATGGATAGACCCTTTCGCCCTGAAAAGCTAAAAGAACATTTTTTCTAACTTAAGGGTAATTGCTTTTTAATTGCTTGCTCTTTTTCAAATTCAAATTCAAAACTTTTTTCCCACTCTTTTCAAAATCAAAATTCAAAAAGACTACGCTTATTTACAAGCTAAAGTTATTCTTCAAAGTTTTTACTATTCACACTCCACTTTTCAAACAATTCAAACATTTTTGAAAATAAAGTGAGCTAAGCAATTAAGAGCCCATGGATAACCATGGATGCAAAGGGTGCTTTACACCTTCCCTTTGTATAACTTACCCCCCAAACTCAAAATCTTTAAAAGGTCTTTTTCTGTTCTTTTAGCCTTTCTTATTGGATAAAATAAAAGTCGGTGGCGACTCTTGCTATCTGCACATTTCGATTAAAGTCAGTTCACCGTATTATAGAACTGGCGACTCTGCTGGGGATTTTTTGATTAAAAAGAGGGGTTACCTTAAAAGTGTAGGATTCACTTAAATGTATTCTATTGTTTGCTTTGCTTGCTTTATTTTTCAGGGTTGTTTTGGGAATTAACTGAAGGACGAATCCTACACCCGGATTCAAGTACACTTAAGATTAGGAGTGGCATAGTCATGGCGACCTCTTTCACATATGTGGGAGATGAGTCAATATGAAGTTCACACTTGAGTTAGGACTCCATAGCATATGCACACCTTTCTCAAATGATGGGGGTCTATGTATGTGTCTGTGGGTGCGCCGGAGCTCAAGGACCTTTAGTTACCCTTAACCCATCTTGGCCTTTAGGAACGTAGTGGGGGGACTACTCTTAACAAATGTTGAGAACTAGTCGCTACCCGATGCTACAATTCAGATAGGTCCTTTCTCAAAGTATCATTGCATGGTGCGAATGCATCATGTCCGAGGGTGCTTTAGAAGGGCTGACAATTCTGGATAACTTATAGAACTTGTTGCTGAAATCTCCTTATCCATAGAAGTACCTTTGGGGAAAGACACCTGATCATACTCCATGCAAGCCTTAAGCCAAAAATTGTGTGACTTGTGTGACTTGTTTGTGTTTGCTACTAACCATCATTTCCTTGCAGGTTTTGTTAAAATGACTTGTTTGTCCTTACTATCTCACACTACGTCTAATGCACTGCATTCACATGACATTATGACATCATAAGCATAACATGATTTAACTAACCCTTTCAAGGATCTTAGGAATTTAGAACGCACAATTTCAGGTGCCCTTATCAAAGACTGAATCGCTATCAAGGGGCAAGAGGATTTATTTTCCTCTAGCCACATACCTTCCAATTCAGAGACTCGATACCTATCAAGGGGCAAGAGGATTTATTTTTCTCTAGCCATGTACCTTCAAATTAAGAAGTATCCTGAATCAGAGGCGATGACCCACTCGATATGGTGAGCTTGGTTCTCAAAGAAAGACATTCAAAGACAAAATTCAGAGTTCTTCAGACAAAGACGCGACCAAATCATTTTCTAATGTCGACCAACTGGTTAAACAGATACCATCAACAAATCAATCTCTATCAGATGAACATTCTGGAAGCTTGACCCCAAGACTTCTGAAACATTCCAATCAGATATACATTCTGGAAGCTCGAACCCTGGACATTCTGAAAGTTCCAATCAGATGAACATTCTGGAAGCTTGACCCCCAGACTTCTTAAACATTCCAATCAGATATACATTCCAGAAGCTCGAACCCCAGACATTCTGAAAGTTCCAATCAGATGAACATTCTGGAAGCTTGACCCCCAGACTTCTGAAACATTCCAATCAGATATACATTCCGGAAGCTCGAACCCCGGATATTCTGAAAGTTCCAATCAGATGAACATTCAGGAAGCTTGATCCCCAGACTCCTGAAACATTCCAATCAGATACACATTCCGGAAGCTCGAACCCCGGATACTCTGAATCTCTACACCAGTTCCACAACAGCGACGCAAGCCAGATGCACCTAAGCGTCAATTCACCAAAATCAATATGTCGTCGGCTCAAGCATTACAACATCTGCTGAAGATCAGATTGATTACTCTGAGGGATGCTCATAAGAATTCTAACACCTCCACTCCTAGTTATAAACTCAATACGAGGTGCGCTCACCATTCCAACATTCCTGGACATTACACAAACAATTGCTGGACATTGAGGAATAAGATTCAAGATCTAATCGATAACGGGGAAATCAAATTCAACCCTCCCGAAACTCCTGTGGTGATCACCGCTCCTATGACTAGTCATGAAAAGACTGATTGATGTCTAGACGGGTGAACTTTTGGATCATTAGATCTACTTTCATTTGCAAGTTTTTGTTCTGTTTGTTTAAACATTTGAATTATGATAGACATTATCTGTTTTAATAATCATCATCAGTGCATTGCATATGTTTGTCTTGAATAAATTATTTCGCTATCACTCATCTAAACTGCATCTTTACTTTGCATATGTTTTATGATACTCAACTCCTGCTAAAGCTATATACCTTTTGAGGGAGGATGACGAAAATGATACCGCAACCTCATACATTATGCTTTTGAGCGGACTATGCTGACGATGTACAGGCATTGTTTCAATTCCTAAACAGTAGAGATATAAGGATGTTAATCCCTCGTCAACCCCTTTAAGCCTAAGAAGTAGAAGTTTCTTTCTGGTACTAATTAAAACCCTTGATCATAACCTGGGGCAGGGTAGTTCTCAGTTAATTTGGCTGTGCATTCTATTTTAAGAGAATCATTCAGTACACCTTTCAACAAAGGTTTCAATCACAAGCGTTCATCCGCACACATCAAAGAAGTGTTGGAGATGTCAATCAAAAACCAATGAGGGCTCGTCAATCATTAAGCAAGGCAGTCAATATCTTTCAAAAAGAGAGAAAATGAAAAACACATATACAAAGAAAAGCCTGCTAAGTCAAAAATCAAAAAGAAGACTTAGGCAAAAATCAAGGCATCCCGCTGACTGTAAGCTCAAAATAGACAGTTCAGGAAAAAGTTAGGGATATCAAAAGATGAAAAAAGAGAAGTCAACAAATTCCTGAACAACACAATGTTGTGACTACCAAAAGGAAGAAGTGACTGCCATCTCAAAAGTTCTCTTTGCTTGTGAACCATCATCATTATCAAAGGTGCAAATCCAAAAGTCTCTTGGAACCTGAATGCATAAGTGGAATTAACTGAGCTTAGGACCGAAGATCATCACGAAGAAGGGTGGGTACAATCAAATTTTGAGCCCTTATCCTTTGTTTCTTAAACCGTGAACCAAGCCACGTTACAACCCTTGAAAGTCCTAACTGAAGCATGGTTAGTTCGAAAGCATACTGTCATCAAAAAGGTATCCCGACTCCTTAAGGTTTGCCATGAATGCTAGGTTGATATCTTGTTTTACAAAAATCATGTTTTATGGATATCATGCTTTTACATCTCCTGTTTTAATGTTTTTCAAAAAAACTCAAGACAGACGTATGCATTGCATCTCATGAATTCATTATTAAACATATTCTACTACATAATTTCAAATGTTAGCATCAGAAAGAACTTGCACAGGGTACAACAAATGACTGAAAGTTATCCCGACAGACAAGATTACTCCGAGAAGCAATGTCTCCTACGTATACAAGGGGCATGGCCCGCTTTGTCCGATCAATCTGGGGCAATCAAGTCAAGATTCGAAGAATCTCTCAAATGCCAAACAATCAAAGGCATACATTCCAAGTGGATTTCAAACTATTTCCCGATCAGTCAGGGGCATCATACTAAGTACTAGGGGCATGTCGCCCATAGTGCACATCTCATAAAGTCGTCGCGAGGCGAATCTTTCCAAAGTTCCTACTAGCAGGGACAAATCTATGCGAGTCCAGTTGATACTTCGATCAATATTCATTGGCATGTTCTAATCAACACAAATCCAGGAATGGTAGTTACTATAATTTTGGGGGCAACTTTCAAGACACCCATGTCTCCCCACAGAGCCGGGTTCACAAGATCATATCCCCACAGAGTAATCATTAAGAAGATATCTTCAAATGCTCTCGTCCCGACAAAGACATGGCCCCCCAACAGAGTTTACATCTTCAATACTACCGGTTCTCCAACACTTTGCTCTTCTCCAACATGGTTTATTAATATCTCAAATCCCCAATCAGGGTACATCAAGTTACTGATCATCCCCAAGCAGAAATCACAAATCCCCAGTTGAGCATCTTCAAGACAAGATCAGGCAACAAAATCACAAGGACATAAAGATTTATTTTCTCAATCAAGACAACATAAATCACATTCACATATCATATGTCATAAACATATTCATACATTGCATACATTACCTCATAATGAATTCATACATAACACGCAAGTTTCTCATTTATTTTGAGAAACTCATCATACATATATCATGACATTGCATTAAATCAATGTTGCTTTTTCACTCTATTCTTACAAATCAAATGAACATTATCTTCTAGATATAGTGCAGAGATAATCAAGTCAACGATTTAATTCTGACACTCATTCAAGACAATGATTTACTTCTGACACTTAATTTTGGATATCTTCCAAAGATAGCTCAGAGATAATCAAGACAGAAATTTAATTCTGATACTTAATTTTGGATATCTTCCAAAGATAGCTCAGAGATAATCAAGACAGAGATTTAATTCTGATACTTAGTTCCGGATATTCTCCAGAAATAGTTCAGAGATAATCAAGACAGAGATTTAGTTCTGATACTTAATTTTGGATATCTTCCAAAGATAGCTCAGAGATAATCAAGACAGAGATTTAATTCTGATACTTAGTTCCGGATATTCTCCAGAGATAGTTCAGAGATAATTCAAAGATCTAATTCAGCTACTACGAACGGTGCTAACGTGATCGACCTTCCAGACATCTACAAATGCAATTTGGATTAGTCTAACGCACAACTTATTCTTCAACCTAATGCACGGTTAGACATCTAAGGATGCAATTCAGATTTAGTCTAACGCACGACTCATCCTTCAACCTAACGCACGACCTTCCAGACATCTATGGGTGCAAATTGGATTTGGTTTAACGCACGACTCATCCTTTAGCCTAACGCACGGCCTTCTAGACATCTACGGGTGCAAATTGGATTCAGTCTAACGCATGACTCATCCTTCAGCCTAACGCACGGTCTTCCAGACATCTATGGGTGCAAATTGGATTTGGTCTAACGTACAACTCATCCTAAATATATCCTTCAGATGCAGTCTAACGTACGACGTATTCTGACTCTCAAGTCTATCAAGCGGGATGGCATCTTTAAGCCCATCTCAATCAAGTCTTTCAACATCTGGATGGCATCTTTAAGCCTATCTCCGACAATACTCTGCCTGGATGGCATCTTTAAGCTCATCTCAATCAAGTCTCTCAATATCTTGGTGGCATCTCTAAGTCCATCTCCGACAATACTCGGTCTAGGAGGCATATTTAAACCCATCTCTAAAAAAGTCCCTTCACCATCAACAAGGGCAAATTTCTTGGTATTCTAGTGTTCAATCCTCTTCCACCTTCCAATTCCGACTGGCACACAAGCCAATCTACATCCTCAGGTTTAAGAAGATTGAACAGGGGCAGCTGTCATACCCCAAAATTTGCCTCATATATTTGCAAATGTTATTTTATTTAGAATAATTGACATAGCACGGTTAGTAAGGATTTGAGGTTAAAAGGTACAAGAGCGAGAGGTCCCGGGATCGAATCTCACTTCTATCATTTCTCCTTTTTATTTGTTTTCTAATTTTAATTCTAACTTTATTTCCATTTATTCAAAAATCATAAAAATTGCATTTTTTTAATATTTTAATTTAATTTTCGCACTAATTAAATATGCATTTTTTAAAATAGTCAATTTTCACTTTCATGCATTTTTTAGTCAAACAATCACCAAAAATCACAAAATATTCAAAAAATCCAAAAAAGAAGTTTTTAATTGTAATTCATTATTTTAGGTATTTTTTAGCTAAAAAAGATCAAAAAATTAAAATAGTACTTTTACTTAGCTTTTGGTCCAAGTCAATTAGCATTAAAATTTATTTGATTTGATTCTCTCTATTAGATAAAAATCAACACAAATAATTTTGTTATGTCAATGATATTAATGCTAATTTATTTTTTCCTTTTTTATTTTTACCTAACTTTACACTATAAATATCACTAATTTTTACACATTAGGGACTAACAACTTTCTAACCCTTATTCTCACACTCTCTCTCTCTCTCTCTCTCTCTCTCTCTCTCTCTCTCTTCTCACAAACACAAAAATCATCTTCTCCTCCTTCTCTCTAAGATCAAACTTCACTTTCTCTCATGAATACCATAACAACTTCATAGCTTGTTGAAGAATATCAAGAACACTTTCAAAAAGAAACTCAAGAACACACATCTTCCTCTCACCGTAGAAACGAGTGGTTCAACGCACATCTTTCCTCCACAAACAGCCATCGAAGCCCTCAGGTGGTGTTGTTTATTTTTTTTATTTTTGTTAGTTTTTTATTGGTTCAATTGACGGCCAATGATTTTATATGAGGCATCCCTTTACAAAAGTTTTTCTCAATTTTAAATCTTTCAAAAGGTTTTGACCAATGATTTAACATGAGGCCCATTTTTCAAAAGTTTTTCTAATCTTTTCAAAAACCTTGTTTTGGCCAATGATGATACCTGAGGCCTGTTTTTTTTAAATCATTGCTTTGGTCATTGTTGCTACATTTTAGTTTAAATTTATGTTTTTACGATCATAATCTTTTTTAAACCCTTAGAAATTTTTGCCCTTTTAGCCATGATCTAACTTTCTGAACCTTTCTTTATTTCTTGGGAAAATTTAGACTATATGAGGCCAAACCCATTTTGTAATATTTTTTATTTTATTATTGTAACTATTATCGTTACTAACCTTTTTTATTATAATTATTATTATTAATTATTTTTTTATTACTTTTATTATTATTATTATTATTATATTATTGTTATTATTACTATTATACTATTATTATTTTTATTACATTAAAACCTTGGTAAAATCTCTTTTTTTAACCATTAACCCTAAAATATATATAATAGGTAGATGTTGTCCATTTTCATGAATTAGGGTTAGGAGTTTATCACATTCTTTATTTTTAGGCTAATAATTATTTTTAGGCTAATAATTTATTTTTAGGCTAATTAATTTATTTTTAGGCTAATTAATTTATTTTTAGGTTTATTAATTTAATTTTAGGTTTATTAATTTTTAACCTCGTTTTCATTTTTAGGTTATAATTTATTTCGCCTTAAACTAATTTTAGGCTAACTTTTAAGATTTAGGATTTATCACCATGAACACCTCATTTGCCTTCAAACATTGAATTTCTTTGCGATTCTCTTCTCACCTCATACTCCCTTGATTGTCACATGCCTTTAATTTTAATTATCTATTTTATTTAAATTTCATTTTTTATTTAAATTATTTGCTTTTATTTTAATTTATTTTATTTAAATTATCTGCCTTTATTTAATTTTTGCTTTTATTTAATTTCTATTTTAATTTTTGCCTTTATTATTTTTATCCTATTATTTGCCTTTTATTTGCTGTTATTATTATTATTCTTTACACTATTATTTATAATCTCGCCTTTATTTTATTATTATTGCTGTGATGTTCTGCCATGGATATTATTTACTTAATTATTTCTTTTGGTTGCCTCGCAAGTTTTTTGCCATATTATGTAACTGTTCACAGGATGTAATAGTAATTATGGCCTTTTATTTTTTGCCTTTTAATTCCCGCCTTTAAATTTCCACCCACAGGTGTTTATTGTAATAGTGTAGGAACTTTTAAATTTCTGCCTTTGATATTGTTTATATTAAACTGCGTGGTTAGTAATCCTAGGGAGTGCAAGCCTGTAATTAATCTAGAATCACCTAATTACAAGATAAATGTCATCGAAGTTAACCACATGATTGTGCACCCACACACCTTTAGGGTAACCCTTCTTGTTGCCTGTTGCCTTATCACTTGTTGTCTTGTTGCCTTAATTTTGTTGCCTAAAAATAGTCAAGTCCCTCGATTCCGAGGATACCTAAAGCAAGGTTGCCTTTAAACATTGAAATTATCATATAATATTTTGTCCCTCGATGTTGCCTCGTTAATACATGATAATTGTCCCAATTGCTAAGGTATCCTCGCATGATGCCTAAAAAATTTAATGACTATTATATCCTTCCCTTAGACTACCTACCCTCTTTATGGTAGGGACAGTCTTATGGCGAACGATTATTCTCGATGACCCTTAAACATCCAATTGAAAGACTTCCTGCCCTCTTATGGTATGGATAGACCCTTTCGCCCTGAAAAGCTAAAAGAACATTTTTTCTAACTTAAGGGTAATTGCTTTTTAATTGCTTGCTCTTTTTCAAATTCAAATTCAAAACTTTTTTCCCACTCTTTTCAAAATCAAAATTCAAAAAGACTACGCTTATTTACAAGCTAAAGTTCTTCTTCAAAGTTTTTACTATTCACACTCCACTTTTCAAACAATTCAAACATTTTTGAAAATAAAGTGAGCTAAGCAATTAAGAGCCCATGGATAACCATGGATGCAAAGGGTGCTTTACACCTTCCCTTTGTATAACTTACCCCCGAACTCAAAATCTTTAAAAGGTCTTTTTCTGTTCTTTTAGCCTTTCTTATTGAATAAAATAAAAGTCGGTGGCGACTCTTGCTATCCGCACATTTCGATTAAAGTCAGTTCACCGTATTATAGCTATGTTAAGCAGATCGCCAAGTGATTTATGTAGAAATCACCCTACAACGAGGCCGGTCAAAAATCTTTGTGCTAATGCATGCTAGAAAATGATATGTAGATCGTTCTCCGAAAGCAATACCGCACGAAAAGAAAATAGGTAGCGATCTCGCCTTTACCAAGAATCCAAAAGAATTCACATGATGTTGAAGATTTTCATCAACCAAAATAAAAAGAAGTGAAACATGGAACCACATTTAAAAACTCCTTCCATCTATAAGTTCAATCACTTAATATTGCGGATTCGGATTTTCATCCTATCGACGCCCTAAGTCCATGGACATTAGAGAGGAATTAGGCCTCTGATTTGTGATTCAAAGAAAATAAGAATGGAGTAGAAGAAGAGAGATATATTGGAAAAAAAAAAACATCACAAAAACTCTCACCAAATGGATCATTAAGTATTAAATCAAAAAGCAAATTTAAAATAATTTTGATATTTTTTGATATTATAAAAATAATAAAACTAATACTAATATAGATTTTTTTTGTATTTTTGAATATATGAAATAAAAACAAACATTTAAAGAAATAAGTATATTTGTGAAAACAAATTATATAGGGTTTAAAAGATAAAAGGGGATGTAACCAAGGATTGGGCACTGCTGGGCTTAACCGTGGAGGCCCAAACTGAATTTGAAGTCTATGAGGGAGTTGTGGTCTGAATGAAGGGTACACAGGAGAAAACAGAATGGGCCTTATGAATCCACTTGAGCCCAATTTGCCAAATAACACAAAAAGAAGCCGTAGGTCTGTTTGGAAGCATCCCACCCGTCACACTTCTTCAGCATTCCACGATTTCTCTTTTCCTCTCTCCCCTGTTTCACGCTAAAACTCTCATTCTCCTCTCTGCTCAAACTATTCTCTCAACCCAAACTTCAATCAATTTCTCCTCTTCTTCAGTTCTGCAAACACACAAACAACAAACAATAAACAGAGAGTAATCAGTTTTAATTTTCAGATCTTCTTCTTCGTTTCTGATTTTCGCCCATGTTGTTGCTGATGGGATCGATTTGAAACAGAGTTTGTAAGTGATGGTTGATAGATGCGAGTTCGGTGAAGGTTGTTGAAGTTTTGTGATGTATGAAGGATATGAACGAAATCGGTGATGGTGAAGTGAAGAATTGATGTATGAAGTTGTTCGGTTTATGAAGGGTGAGTTCGGTGAGGTTGATTGGCGACGAGCGATGTTGGTGATGATGACGTGAAGCGTTGCTGAGCGGTGATGATGGTGTGAAGCGTTGCTGAGCGGTGATGATGGTGTTGCTGCGTTCGTGTATGTGAATGATGATTCCGGTTTTGATTTTGAGTCGATATTTGGGTTGTATGCGTTAGAGATGATTTGTTGCAGGTTATGTTGAAGGAAGATTTGAGGATTTGGATGGATGAATCGGCAAAGTGAGGATAAGAAGTTATATGGTGGTTTCGTCGGAAAGAAGCTCAGGCGAAGTGAGTTGACGTTCACGGTGAGGATGGAGTGAGTTGTCGAAATGGTTTGTGTGCAGGTTATTGGAGAATGAATATCGATGGTGTATTGGAGGGTTAGTTTGATGTGAGTTTGTGTGTTAAAAGCTGAAGAACGGTTTTAATGGTTTATGGTGATTTAAGAAAGGTTGAAGGATGGCTTTCGATTGTGTTTGCAGGTTAAGGTTAATGGATGAAGGTTTTGGAGGGAGATCTTGGTTGAATTTCAGCAGAGTAACAATACGGTTCTTCCTCTCCCATTCTGTGTTCATGAGCAATGTATTTATAGGAGAATTAAGGTGAGGGTAGGATGATAATTTTGAGTCAAGAATTGGATGAGAAGGCAAAAGTTTGTTGTGATTTTCAGCTGATTTTGTGGGAGAATCCGATGGAATTTTGCTGAAGCGTGTGAATTGGTGAAAGATTCGTGAAAGGTGGTGAAATCGTGACTGGGGGTGAGGTGTCTTGGAGGAGAAAAACGTGACTTCAGTCTCTGCAAAATATCTCCTTTTTTCTTATATTTTTTTTACCGTCTGAGTTTTTCTTTCTATGAAGGTGGGCTCCTCACAATTCCTCATGGCCCAATTTGGCTCAATAGCAACTCCAAGAAAAACTTAAAAAATGTATAAAACATGGCTCACAAATGAAAATAAATGGGCTTCAACGCTTGGACTCATGGACTAAAATAAAATGCAATGGGCCTTGAAAATATATCATGACTTGGGCCTTCAATTTTGTATCAAATGGATATCCATTAGTCTTTGTAAATTGCACCTACAAAACAATAAAAGATAACAAAAATATTTGATTAAAAATTAATTAAATTCAATCTAAAAACAAAATTGAATTCAAATTAATATTTAAATAAAAAAGTTAGTAAATGATTAAAATGCAAATGAATACATAAAATGCGGGTCAAAAATTGGGGTATGACAAATAGTACAACTTAGCATTTAATGTTTCACACTTTTGTCAACTACCTCGAGCCATGCTTTTCCTGCTTTTACTGACTTTGCCTTTTGTAGCGTCTAATGTTCCTTTTGTTAGTCAGAGATTAGACTTAATAGCCTGTCATCTTGTACTTGCTTCTGAACTCAGATTTTTAGATACAACGTTTGAATATCAGAGTCAATCAGCTTGGTGCAGAGCATCTTCTTATCTTCTGACTTTGAAGAGCTTGAGCGTGATACCGTTCAGAACTTCAGTGCTTCTGCTTCTGACTTCATGTTCTTCTGATGCTTCATAGTCCATGTTCTGATTCTGCTTGACCATCTTCTGATGTCTTGCCAGAGCATGTTCTGATGTAGCCATCTAGAACCTTCTGAGTCAGTGCTTCTGAGCGCTGAATTGTGCATACTCTTTATGTATTTCCTGAAATGGAAAATGCAAAGGATTAGAGTACCACATTGTCTTATACAAAATTCATATATAATGTTATCATCAAAACATAGAATATTGATCAGAACAAATCTTGTTCTGATAGAGTAAGCAATCAGGAGCACCTACCCTAAGTTAGAAAAATTGTTCTTTTAGCTTTTTGGTTAGAAAAGGCTATCCATACCATAAGAGGGTAGGAAGTCCTTTCATTGGATGTTAAGGGTCATCGAGAGAGTATCGTTCGCCATAAAACTGTCCCTACCATATAGAGGTAGGTAGTCTTTAGGGAAGGATATAATAGTCATTAATCTTTCTAGGCAATAGGCGAGGAAACCTTAGCAATTGGGACAATCATCATTTATAAGGCAAATTAGAGGGACAAAATCATTTGATGATGAACTGAGAGTAACATTTGTTTTGCTTAGGTATCATCGGAATCGAGGGACTTGACTATTTCAAAATCGTAATTAAAAGGCAACAGGCAACAAGAGAGGTTACCCCGAAGGTGTGTGTGTGGCATAATCACGTGGTTAAATTTGAATATTTATCTTGTAAATTAGTGATGCTAATTTAATTAACAGGCTTGCACTCCCTAGGATTACTAACCACGCAGTTAATATCATACAGAACTTAAAGACAAAGAATATAAATTCCTACGTTATTATAACAAACACCTGTGGGCATAAATATAAAGGCGGAAAAGAAAACCTAAATTGTTACAATAAACACCTGCAGGCAAATATAGAGTCAAAAATAGAAACCCTGAGCTATTACAAGGCTTTGGGGCAGATACAAAATTAGGCAAATATAATAAAGGCAAACCAAAAGTTTTGAAAAGAGGGCAAACCCTGATTTTTTTAGTGAAGGTTTTAGTGAAGGTTTTTGAAGAAAGAAGATAAATAAAATAAAAAATAAAAAATAAAAAAATGTTTTTTGAAAATGCCAGGGTAAACCCTAATTTTTAGGGAAGGAGGTTTTATGAGAAAAATCGACACTAAGTTAACGGACGACACCTACCTAAGATACCTATGGCTACTAGGGTTTTTAAATTAATCGAGGCTAACAAACCCTAAAAATTAATTATTGGTTTCTTAACCTAATTAATTTTAAAATTGGCTAATCCTGATTAAATTAATCTATCCTAATCCTAAATTATTTTAAATTAACCCTAATTAATTTTAACCTAATTAACCTAATTTAATATCTAATCTAAAATAATTAACCGAAATTATTAACCTAAAATTGTTAATAAAATAATTAATCTGAATTAAATTGAATTATCCTAAAAGTTAAATTAAAAAAAAAACTAAATTAGTTTGTGTAAAAGAGTAAAAGTTTTGTTATTATAAAAAAAAAGGAAGAAAAATAAAAATGATTAGTTTAAAAGCTTTTTAAATAAAATAATAAAACAAAAGAAAAGGATTTGTATAAATAAAAATAATAAAAAAATTAGAAAACCTGGCGCTGGATCCAGTATGGCAGAGCTGAGGGAGTCTATGGTGGAACGCGCCATGGTGACCTTCTGATACGGCCGTACGAGAGATCTAAGGGCATAAACTAGGGGGTGTATCATGGGCTATCAGAGGCTGGGTGTACACGATCTGTAGGCAAGAATTATCAGAAAAATAACAAAACAAGTTGTAAGCAGCGGGATTCGAACTCAGATTTCCTCATCCATCCACAAGTGCGCTTTGCCAAGTGTGCCATTTTCCTACGTTGTTAATGAGATACAACAATTACATAATATATAAAAATAAATATAAGTAAGAAATTCAAACCAAAACGCGCGCTCCCTATTCTTCTTCCTCGTTGAGATCGTGAAAACACATACCCTTTGGCCACGGTTTTCAAACGTGGCTATAGGTCTTCCACCTCAAACCCGCAAACAAACCATCAATCGACGCAAAAGGATAATCTAGATTAACCATATGTGACCCTGCAAATCCACTGGCGCCGTTAATTTGACCTGCCATGGCTTCTATACGAAATCCCCCATTTGATGAACATAAACCCTAACAATGGCACATGGTTATGCTTGCACCAAAACTTCAATTAAACCACCCAGTCATTATCGAAACATCAATATCAACAAGAATATATGGTCAAATTCAATTGAAATCATGCGTATGTATGAAACCGAAAGTTAAAGAATAAAGATTAAAAAGTCACGAAACCAGAGTTACGATTTCACGATTTAGAACGTCCTACTTGCTTGTGAATGGCTGGAACGCATCAGAATCCTCCTAGGAACTTGTAAGAATGCTTTGTATGGCCTGAAACGATCTACAACCTTGACTGCAAGTCCCTCCCATTTTACGGTTTTTCAGCTCTTGGTAGGGGTTCTTCAAGTCTTCCAATCCTTATGCCATGCGTGTGAATTACTTTAGGTATATATAGAGTGTGAATTAGGTTGATAATCTTAATCAAAATCCAGTGATTTAGATGATTTAGCCTTTGATTGAATTAAGGATATTTTTTTATTGAAATCTTCCTATTTTGGTCTCAATTTAGCTCATCTCTTCCCAATCAATCCTTACACGAATCTGGACCTAGAATATGTCATTTAGGTGATTTGCAATTGATTGAAAATCAACAACAAATCAAATCTTCTTATGTTCCTTCAATTATTTGATTTTAAATTGCACTTTAATTGAATAAAAATTCACTAAAAATAAAATAAATATCAAATAGCTTGGACACTCTTGACAACCTTAGAAGCAAGTTTGGGTCATAAAAGAAAAGGCCCATTTGCAAAAAAAATCAATTTGACCATCATTTGCTCCATGTCTTTCTCGAAATATTTGTCAACTTTAAAAGGTTATATCTCCCTCAATTTTTAAGATATGGAGGAGTTCTAGGACTTTCTGAAAATCCCAAGATATTTTCTACAAGCCACTTTGGAACCTTTTTTCCATTTGGAGATTTTATCTTGATGATATGGGCTTTGACAAAAAACTGCTTTTGGTTGACTTTCAAAAAGGACCTATAATGTTTTGGCTCATATCTCCCAAATGAAGCATTTTTGGACTTGGCATGTGACAGGCAAAGTTTTAGGGAACTCAATTTCCTTCAAGATAGGCTTTGATTGGGAAATTTCTGATGTTCCATGTGAAAGTTATGGCTGGTGAAAGTTCAGTTGACTTTTAAGTAAAAAACCCTAATTTAGAAACTTGGACATTTAGTGATTTTGAAGCTTTCCTTGATGAATCATGATCAATTCTTGATCAAATGATGAATATTACTTCAAAATGTTGATTTTGACAAAAAATCAGGAGTTTTGACTGTGGTTTGACCATGGTTGACTTTTAGGTCAAATTGTCGACTGTTGTCCATTTGAGCAGTTGACTGATCAAACTTGTGAGTCAGAGCTTTAAATATAGTGGGAAAATTTTGGGGTATGACAAGGTGATTCAAGACTTTTTGGAAAGCTTAGAGGATATACTTCAGTTCACTTGTTAAGGTCTTGGAAGGATTCATCTTGGATCTTGGTGAAAATTGGCTATAAAGTTGAAGAAAATTAGGGTTTAACACTTAAGTGTTCTTTGGCGGGAACTTTATGGACCCATATCTCTCAAATGGTTGAGCTTTTGAAGAAATTTTGTATGTGACAATGTTGTTTATTGGATCAAGATCTAAAACTCTCATGTTATAATTTTTCTTCAGTTTGTACTTGAATTTTGAAGTTACTTGCCCATGAAGTTATGACAAAAATGCTTAAAAACACTTAAAAAATTCTAAGTCTTTGAAATTTCCAACTTTGACTTTTGTTGACTTTTTTTATTCTTGATTGATTTTCTTGAATTTCTTTGATCAAATGACTTCAATAATCATATGTTTATGATTTTGATCCTTAAAAGTCCGTAGTTGACCAAAATTCTAACAAGTCAAAGGTGATCTCCAATAGTTGACTTTTTCAAATGAATTGTGTTTCATGGAGATTTCAAGTGAATCAAGCTCTCTTCTCCAAATTAATGTTGTTAGTGGGTTATATTGTAACATTAGAGACCCTTGAACTATGGTTTGAGCCATGAGATCTTGTCCTGGTCAAAAGTCAACTTTCTAGGTGAATTAGGTAAAAAACCCTAATTATGGACCAGGTGAATTTGGAAGTTGTTGAACTAGATTTGAAGTAAATCTTTCATTTGATATTAATTTAGGAATCATTTAAATATGTTTTATCTCTTTGAATCATGTCTTGAAGCTTTGTGAGTCTTCCCAAATGAAAGCCCTGATTTCAGTCCCTAATAAGCTCAAAACCCTAATTTGGTGACCTTGATGGATCTGAGGCTTGATGCCTTGAGATTTGAGATAATATGTAGAAGAATGAAACATCTTGAGCCATATGATTATTTTGGTGACCAATGCTATCTTTGATTGATCCTTTTCCTGAATGTTCCTAACTTGAAACCCTAACTTGAGTACTTGGTGAACAAGTGACTGCTCTAGGTATCTGTTTCGAGTTGATGAAGTAGTTGAGATGTGACATCTCAGGGGGTAAAAAAGTAGGGTATGAAAATATCCTTTCTTGTCAAATTCACCAATAGAAATCAAATTTCTCTTCAAATCAGGAACATAACTTACTTCAATCAACAACCTTATTGACTCATCATGGAGCTTGAATCTCACAGATTCAACACTTGCAATCTTGCAAGCTTTGTTATTTCCCAGCAATACAGATCCACCATCTTGTTCACATGATTCCTCGAACAATTATTTGCTTGGAGTCATGTGTCATGTGAAACGTGAATCCATAATTCACTCCTTACTCGAGTCACTACTTGAAACCACAAGCACATCGGATGATTCGAATTCATCTTGAACAATGGTTGCATTGCCATTATCCTTACCTACATGATCTTTCAGGCGTTCTGGACACACCTTTCTTGTGTGACCCTCCTTCTTGCATTGATAGCATCGAATACCAGATGCATCTCCGTTGTAAGACTTCTACTGATTTTTGCATTTCTTCTTTCCAAACTTACCATCATTTCGCAAGAAATTTCCCTTAACGATCAAACCTTCATCACCTGTCGAAGGTTTATGCTCCTATTGTTTATTCAAGTCCTTAGAATACAAGGTAGATTGAAATTCTTCGAAGGCCAGGGATTTCTTCCATACAAGAGAGTTTCTTTGAAAAGAGCATGTGACCTAGGCAAAGCGTACAACAGCAACAACGCTTGATCTTTATCATCGAGCTTCACAACAATATTTTCAAGATCAAGAATCAGCTTGTTGAACATATCCCACTGCCTAGCCAACACTTTGTCTTCAATCATCTTGAATGAATATAAAGTTTACTTCAGGTAGAGTCGATTTACCAGTGATTTGGTTATGTACAAACTTTCATGTTTCACCCATAACCCTGATGTCGTCATCTCCTTTGATACCTGTCGAAGAACCTTTTCACCAAGGCTCAACAAAATTTCATTGTGTGCTTTCTCTAATATGGCCGTCTTTTCTCTTTCCGTTAACGCGTCATCCATAGCCTTTGTTCCTTCAACGCTTCCAAACAACCATGTTGAACCAGTAGGGCTTTCATCTTCAAGCGCTACATACTGAAATCGTTCACTCGGGTGAATTTTTCAAACTTATACTTTGTTGAAGGCATCTTCTCCATGCTCACCGCACCAATTTGTTGTTAAAAAGATATCAAGAACAAAATATAATATGGAACACAATGGAAGGCAAGTAGAACAACAAGGAATTGATTATAACTTATATTCTTTACTTTCTCTTTGAAACAAGATTACAAGTGTTACAAGAATAAAAAAATAACTCTCTCACCCTAAATTAGGCTTTGTCGTATACAATGATGAGAAACTAATATGCTATTTATAATAAAACTTAACATACTAAACTAATGAGCTTTTTCAAAAATACTCATTACAAGCTAACTTAGGGTAAAAGCTAACTTAAACAATTGGACATAACAAACAAGCCCAATTCGAAATACTAATAACTCTAGCATTTCGACACCCACATACTAGAACACACTTCGACTATAGTATGTGAAGGATAGAAAAACACTTAGAAAGGGGGGGTTTGAATAAGTGTGACTTTAA
The DNA here is from genome assembly GCF_029867415.1 of Vicia villosa. Taxonomy (NCBI): domain Eukaryota; kingdom Viridiplantae; phylum Streptophyta; class Magnoliopsida; order Fabales; family Fabaceae; genus Vicia; species Vicia villosa. The sequence goes on along the minus strand of NC_081182.1, from coordinate 120,068,162 downwards.
AAACTCTTAAGATAAAAACAATTGCTCAATGATTTTTATCCTGGTTCGTTGTTAACGAAACTACTCCAGTCCACCCCCTTAGAGTGATTTACCTCACCTGAGGATTTAATCCACTAATCAATCTTGATTACAATGGTTTTCCACTTAGATACCTTCTAAGTCTTCTAGAGTATTCTGATCACACCTTGATCACTCTAGGAACCTTTTACAAATGAATGTAAAACAAATTCTTACAAGAGTATTACAATGCTTCTTAATAAGCTATAATCACAACTGTGATATTTCTCTTAAGATCTAAGCTTAAAATCTCACTAAGATATTACAATAAAGTGATGTTGAAGATGAAGTTTGATAGCTTTTGATTCAACAGCGTTTCAGCAAGTTTGTGCAAAGAGTTCGTGAATTCGTAACCTTGCTTCTTATTAGAATTTCACTATTTATAGGCGTTTTGAGAAGATGACCGTTGGGAGCATTTAATGCGTTGCGTGATCCGTACAACATTGCATTTAATGTTTCACTCTTTTGTCAACTACCTCGAGCCTTGCTTTTCCTGCTATTACTGACTTTGCCGTTAATAGCTTCTAACGTTCCTTTTGTCAGTCGGTGTAGCCTGCCGTCTTGTACTTGCTTCTGATCTGATGTTTGTAGATACAACATTTGAATTTCATCAGAGTCAAACAACTTGGTGCAGAGCATCTTCTTGTCTTATGACCTTGAAGTGCTTCTAGCGTGATACCATGAGAACTTCAGTGCTTCTGCTTCTGATCTCAAGTTCTTCTGATGCTTCAATAGACCATGTTCTGATTCTGCTTGACCAGCTTCTGATGTCTTGCCAGAGCAAGTTCTGATGTTGCATGCTGAGCCTTCTGAGTCAGTGCTTCTTGCGCTGATTTTGTGCATACTCTTTATATGTTTCCTGAAATGGAAATTGCATAGGATTAGAGTACCACATTATCTTATACAAAATTCATATACATTGTTATCTTCAAAACTAAGAATATTGATCAGAAAAATTCTTGTTCTAACAATCTCCCCCTTTTTGATGATGACAAAAACATATATAATTAATATGAATTTGCAATCAGAATATCAGATGGCTAAAGACAAATACACAGTTTTAGCATAAGCATAAAAACATAGTGTGTGAATATGTCTCCCCCTGAGATTAAAAATCTCCCCCTGAGATGAATAATCTCCCCCTGAAATAAATACTGGAAGAAATTTACAAATAAAAGACTTCCCTGAGTACTTTCCATTTCAGTTGAGACGTTCACAAATGCCTAGAACTTCATAACATTCAGAGCTTCTGCTTCTTGCTTCCATAGGACAGCTTCAGAGCTTTGAATTTCTTCTTGAATCATTGCATGCTTGATTGTATTAGAACATTCTTGAATGTACCAGAGCGTCATCAGAGCATCTCTACATCCTGAAATGTTTCAGAACAAACTAGACAGCAAGAGTCAGAGCATGCATGAATCAGAATATTGAAATATGTATCAGAACATAAAATATGTATCAGAGCACATAAAATGCATTAGAACATATAAGGGATAAGAATGTGTTAGAGCATATTCTATCACAGGAGTATCAGAACATTCTTCCTTCTTGCTTCTGATCTTGAAGCTTCACAGCACTAAGCTTGCTTCATTCTCCATAAGCATGTTTCTTTACAGAATTGCTTTTCCCCATGTCTTTGCTTCTCATGTTGAGCTTTTTCAGAATGTCTTCAATCCTGCAAAAATCTCAAAGACATAGAACTGCAAATTTTGTTAGAAATGTTGAGACTTACTCCCAGCAACTGATATAATAAATCAAACCAATTATCACATTTTCTCCCCCTTTTTGTCATAACATCAAAAAGCATAAAAGATTCCGATGAAAAACAAAACAATATGTGAGAAAAGAAGATTTCATTGATTCATCAGAAGATATCAGAAGATACAAAACATATGCAAGAAACAGATGCAAGAAACAAGAGACAACTAAGACACAAAAGACTATGACTAGCCTAGCCTAGAGACTATCTTGGCTAGAAGGCCTTGAATCTCAGAAGTGCTTTCAGATTGCTTCTTCATGAACGAGCGAAACTCATCATGAGTGTCTTCATGTCTATCCAAGCGAGAAGCTAGATCAGCTTGATTCTTTTGAAGAACCTCCAAAGTCTTCACCAGATGAGAGGGTTCACTAGAAGAAGCTTCACTACCAGCATTCAGTGGAATAGCATGCTCAACAGCAACATCTATCATGAGAACATCATCTTGATTTTCCTCAACAGGAACTTTCTCAGCAGGATGATTCTCATCAGCACTTTGTTTCTCAGCATCAGCTTCTACAATAGAAGCATCTTCAGAATAATTTGGGGCAGGAAGATCAGAATCTTCATTCTCAAGAGCTTGAAGAATGGCAGCCAGATTCTTTGGAGGAGTGGGAGCAACAACTTCTGAGGGGTAGACAACCTCAGGAATGACCATGTTAGGAGCCTTCTCAGAAGGATTCTCCCTTAGCCAGTCGAATAGCCATTGGAAATCTCCCGTCAGAACAGGATACTTAGGCTTCCACACAACCATGTCAAGACAAGGTTCATGTTCCAGCTCATCTACGAACTTCTTCTCCTCAAGAGATCTCCAATCTCTGATAGGATGATAGTACCTGCCATCATCATTTTCCAGAAGACAACCAGAAGAACCAAATGCTTCAGCCACACATCTTCTCTGGATGTTCATAGCATCCAACTGAAAGTCCCTTCTAAAGATTCTCCATAATCTCCGAGTAGCAGCTTGATCCAGCTTGGAGTCATAAGCAGCTCTCAAGGTTTCCATCCTCCTTCTGAAACTAAGCTTAAACAGCTCAAAGTCTATATCAATAGGTGGTTCAGGAGGATTGAAGGTGAATCTGTAGTCAGGGTACATTAGGTAGTAGGGTTTGGATTTTCTGGAGGGTAAGTGATGGGATAGAGAAGGTGTAGAATCTGTGGTGAAGGTGGATGAAGATGGAATATCAGAAGGTGTTAGGGGGATGAAATTTAGTGGTTCAGGGTTCAGAATTTGTGTAGAAGGAGGTGGTTGGAAACTGTTTGAAGAGGGGGAAGAGTTTTGGGGTTCAGAAGTTGTAGGCTTTTTCTGAGAGGAACGAGCAGCATTCAGTGCATAGAAAGAATCCCTGATGCGCTTCTCTTGATATTCTTTGGAATTTATCTTGAGAGGATCATAGGATAGCTTTGGCTTCTTTGCTGGCTTTGATTCTGCTTCAGAAGCTTTTCTTTTTAATCTCTTTTCTTTCTTCTTCTGTTCTTTCTTCTTTAACTCAGCCAGAGATGGAAGAGTTCGTCCTCTGATCCATGCAGGATCAACAGAAGATTGAGCAATGACACATGTCTTCAAGTAGCGCTTAACAGACTTGTGTAGCTCTTCTTTGAACAGTTGTGAGAAGTCCTCAACAGGAGTTCTTCTGGTCAGAATATCTAGAAATATTCTTGGATCAGAAGTTACCTTCTCAATCAGAAGCATCCTTTGTAAATCAAAGGCATTCAGAACATGTCCTTGAATGACAGTGAAGAACTTGGGCGTACCAACAGCTCTCAGAACATAATCAAATCACTCTCTACCAGAATATCTGAGATAATTCTAACAAGAGGAATAGTGTTCTTCTTGAAGTCAGGAAACTTCTTGCATTCTTCATCTCTTGATTCTTCAATATTTGTCTTCAAATGTTGAAATAGAATGTTAGAGAGATTAACCTTAGTGCCATTTCTAATGCATAAGAGTGCATACTTCTGATCCTGATTCACATACGTAGCAGTAATAGATCTCTTTCTATGATAAAGAGATCACAGAAGAATGTCAGCCCATACTCTGTAGAAAGGCTTCAACAAAGTAGTTTGATTTGGTGAAGCTCTGAAGGCAGACAATTCTCCATCAACTTTCTCCCAATCAACTCTACCAGGGAGAGCACATGTGATTCCTTCTGAATCATCAAGACCATACAGTGTTCTAATCATCTTCTCAATCACAACAACTTCATGCCCTAGAACAAAGGAGATGATAGCAGTTGGAGTAACTGTTGCATGCGTCCAGAAATCCATCACCAAGTGAGGATAAACTGGTCCAACCAGTCTCTCAAAGTAGTTTGACCAACCTTGAATCATCATTGTATCTTTGACGTTGAAACCATGTTCCAACAGACTTTCAAAATCCACCATTGTTTCAGCCAAAACTTCCAGTTCTCCATTCGGAATGGAACAAGTCTTCAGAGGACTATACCCAAATTTGCGTTGAACAAGATGTGCTGAAGACATTTTAGGTTGTGAACTTGAAGATGAAAGCATGAAGAGATTCTGAGATTCGGTTTAGAACTTAGGGTTTATGCAACAAAGAGAAAGAGAGAGATGAACGAAAGAGATAATGAGAGAAGAGAGAGAATGTAAAGAGATGAATTGTTATGAGGATGAGTTTATATAGAGACAAATTTGAAATGAAATGCAATGTGTGTTTGAATGAATATGATTACAGAAAAAACATAAAATCAATTGCATTTAATGAGAAATGACGTTAGGAGAGATAGTGTAATATTTAAAATGATTTACACAGTTACCTAGGGCGGCGTCTCCTCAACTACACGCGTGCTTGTCCAAATAGAGTGAACACGTGTTCAACATCTAGAGAGCTGGTGACAGCTGTTTTGCTTTAAAAGAACTTCTGAATCAACTTAGATAATGAAACGTTAGTAAAAACAGAATCAGAACTTCTAATTGATTAGTATCAGAACTTCTTATAAGAAGATAAAACAAATTCATTTCAGAACTAATCCATACGTCAGAACTTCTCATCTTCTCATTCTGGGCACAAATCCATACTGATATTCTTCAGAATGAACTTAAACCTATCTTCAGCAAGGGGTTTTGTAAAGATATCAGCCCATTGATGGTCTGTATCCACGAAGTTCAAAGATAGAACACCCTTCTGAACATAGTCCCTAATGAAATGATGTTTAATCTCAATATGTTTAGCCTTGGAATGTAAGATAGGATTCTTAGATAAACATATAGCAGAAGTATTATCACAGAAGATAGGAATGTTACTCTCATATATCTGATAATCTTCTAGCTGTCTCTTCATCCAGAGCATCTGTGTACTACATCCAGCAGCAGCAACATATTCTGCTTCTGTTGTAGAGAGGGCAATGGTAGCTTGGTTCTTGCTATACCAGGAGATCAAATGACTTCCAAGAAATTGACAACTTCTAGAAGTACTCTTTCTTTCAATTCTATCTCCAACGTAATCAGCATCACAATATCCTACTAAGTTGTACTCTTTAGATCTTCTATAGACTAAACCAACATTAGTAGTACCTTTCAAATACCTCAGAATTCTCTTAACAGCTGTAAAGTGAGATTCTCTAGGATCTGATTAGAATCTTGCACACAGACAAACACTGAATAAAATATCAGGTCTAGAAGCAGTAAGATATAGAAGAGATCCAATCATACCTCTGTACAACTTCTGATCTACCTTCTTACTCACCTCATCCTTACCTAAGATACACGTTGGATGCATAGGAGTCTTTGCTTCTTTTCTTTCAGAAAGATTGAACTTCTTCAGAAGTTCTTTCACATACTTGGTTTGGTGAACATATGTTCCTTCTGATGTTTGATTGATCTGGATCCCAAGGAAGTACTTGAGTTCTCCCATCATGCTCATATCAAACTCAGCCTGCATAGACTAAGCAAACTCCTTTCCAAGTGTAGCATTAGATGTTCCAAATATAACATCATCAACATAAATTTGACAAATTAAAAGATCTTTCTTAAAGGTTTTACAAAAGAGAGTAGTATCCACTTTTCCTCTAGTGAAACCATTATCCAGAAGGAAAGAACTTAATCTTTCATACCAAGCTCTAGGAGCTTGCTTCAATCCGTATAATGATTTCTTTAGTTTAAAAACATGATCTGGAGACTTAGAGTCTTAAAAACTAGGAGGTTGGTGGACATAGACTTCTTCATCTATATAACCATTTAAGAAAGCACTTTTAACATCCATCTGATATAGAGTGATGTTATGTTGAGTGGCAAAAGAAATCAATAAGCAATAGATTCTAACCCGGCCACTGGTGCAAAGGTTTATGTATAGTCAATACCTTCTTGCTAACTATAGCCCTGAGCAACCACTTTGTACCAATGATGTTAAATCCTTTTGTTCTAGGAACAAGATCCCATACATTATTCCTTATAAACTGATTTAGTTCTTCTTGCATGGAAATCATCCAGTCTGCATCTTCTAGAGCTTGACCAACAAAAGTTGGCTCGATCAAAGAGACAATACCTAATTGACATTCTGCATTGTTCTTAAGGAATGCTCTTGTTCTGATAGGATCATCTTTCTTTCCAAGAATGACATCTTCTGAATGAGCAAAGGTGAGTCTAGAAGATCTTCTGACTGTTGGCTCTTCAAAAATTCTGAGATTCTCTAAAGATGCAGCAACTTGATCTTCTGAACCTTTGCTTCTGAGATCTTCAGCTTCTGAACCTTTGCTTCTTGGTTCTTCAGCTTCTGATATATCAATATCTAAATCTGCAAAATTCTCAAACTGCTTTGGCTTTTCAAGACCAAGCTTATCATCAAATCTGATATTGATTGATTCTTCAACAGCCAATGTTTCAGTATTGTATACTCTGTAGCCTTTAGAGCGTTCAGAATTTCCAAGAAGGAAACACTTATGTGCCTTAGAATCAAACTTATGCAGATGATCTTTAGTGTTCAGAATATAACATACACATCCAAATGGATGGAAATAAGAAATGTTGGGCTTTCTGTTCTTCCAAAATTCATAAGGAGTCTTATTAAGAATAGGTCTTATAGAGATTCTATCTTGAATATAACATGCAGTGTTAATTGCTTCTGCCCAGAAATGCTTAGCCATATTGGTTTCATTGATCATGGTTCTGGCCATTTCTTGTAGAGTCCTATTCTTTCGTTCTACAACTCTATTTTGCTGTGGAGTTCTAGGACAAGAGGAATCATGGGCAATGCCATTTTCTTTAGAATAAATTTCAAAGAATCTGTTCTCAAATTCGCCACCATGATCACTTATGAACTTTATGATTTTATTATCTTTCTCATATTGGATCTGAGTGTAGAAATCAATGAACACTGTATGAGACTCATCCTTGTGTTTCAAGAACTTTACCCATGTCCATCTGCTATAGTCGTCTACGATGACTAATCCATATTTCTTCCCTCTGATTGATGCAGTTTTGACAGGGCCAAAAAGATCAATGTACATAAGTTCTAGCGGCCTAGAGGAAGAGACGACATTCTTAGACTTGAATGCAGGTTTTGAAAACTTCCCTTTCTGACATGCTTCGCAAAGAGCATCTGGTTTATATTTCAGATTAGAGAGTCCTCTGACTAGATTAAGTTTGTTAATCTGAGAAATCTTTCTCAAACTAGCATGACCTAATCTTTTGTGCGAGACCCATTTCTCTTCGCTAACAGACATAAGGCAAGTAACCTTCTGATTCTTAAGATCTTGAAGATCAATCTTGTAAATGTTGTTTTTTCTCTTGCCTGTAAATAGGATTCAGTCATTCTTCTGACTTACAGCCTTGCAAGACTTTTGATTGAAGATTATGTCATAACCATTGTCACTTAATTGACTTATGGACAACAAGTTATGAGCTAATCCATCTACCAGAAGAACATTAGTTATAGAAGGAGAGTTACCAGTACTTATGGTTCCTGAGCCAATTATCTTGCCCTTCTGATCTCCTCCAAACTTAACTTCGACAGCAGATTTAAACACCAGGTCTTGGAACATAGACCTTCTTCCCGTCATGTGTCGAGAGCACCCAGAGTCCAGGTACCATGACATGCTTTCCTTATTCTTTGCAGCCAAGGATATCTGCAACGGGAATAATCTTTTCCTTAGGTACCCACATTTTCTTGGGTCCTTTCTTGTTAGTTCTCCTCAAGTTCTGATTGAACTTGGGTTTAGCATTATAAACAATAGGAGGAACAACATGATAATCCTTAATCTGAGTTACATGATATTTTCTAGGTTGTGTCACATGCTTCTTAGTGTGTGTAATATGAAAGCTTTTGGCATGTGATGTGAGCCTAATATCATGGGAGTGGCCATACTTGAACTGATCATACAATGGCTTGTATGTGATTTTCATATCAACTACAGCTTCAAGTTTGTATGGGGTATCACCCTCATAGCCAATGTCAACTCTCTTGTTTCCAGAAACAGCATATATCATAAAAGCAAGATGACTTCTTCCAATGCTTCTAGATAAGAACTTCCTAAAACTCAAGTCATATTCTTTCAGAATATGGTTCAGGCTAGGAATGGACTTTTCTGAGTCAGAAGGAGATCCAACATCTTTGGATAATTTTAAAACTTTTTCCTTCGATTCAGAATTTTCCACTTCCAGCTTCTTAGTTTCAGATTCAAATAGCTTTTTCAGCTTTTTGTATTTGATACTAAGATGAGCCTTGAGTTCCAGAAGTTCTGTTAGAATGGAAACTAACTCTTCTCTAGATAGTTCAGAAAATACCTCTTCAGAATCTGATTCTGATGTAGATTCTGATCCATCATCAACTGTGGCCATCAATGCAATGTTTGCCTGATCGCCTTGAGAGTCTGATTCTGATTCTGATGAATCTGAATCATCCCAAGTTGCCATAAGACCTTTCTTCTTATGAAAATTCTTCTTGGGCTTCTCCTTCTGAAGCTTTGGACACTCACTCTTGTAGTGACCTGGCCCATTGCACTCAAAATAGGTGACCTTCTTCTTGTCATATCTTCTGCTTCCAGAAGATTCTCCTTTTTCAAGCTTCTTAGAACTTTTGAAGTTCTTGAACTTCCTATGCTTGCTCTTCCAGAGTTGGTTTACCCTTCTCGAGATCATGAACAGTTCATCTTCTTCTTCTTCTGATTCTGATTCTTCAGAATCTTCTTCTTCAGCCTGAAAAGCGTTAGTGCGTTTTTTATAATTAGATTTTAATGCAATAGACTTACCTTTCTTCTGAGGTTCATTAGCATCCAGCTCAATTTCATGACTCCTCAGGGCGCTGATCAGCTCTTCCAAAGAGACTTCATTCAGATCCTTTGCTATCTTGAATGCAATCACCATTGGGCCCCATCTTCAGGGCAAGCTTCTGATGATCTTCTTGACATGATCAGCTTTAGTATATCCCTTGTCAAGAATTCTTAATCTAGTAGTTAGCGTTTGAAATCTTGAGAACATTTTCTCAATGTTTTCATCATCCTCCATCTTGAAGGCTTCATATTTCTGGATCAAGGCAAGAGCTTTAGTCTCCTGGACTTGGGCATTTCCCTCATTAGTCATTTTCAATGATTCATATATATCATGAGCAGTTTCCCTGTTAGATATCTTCTCATATTCAGCGTGAGAGATAGCATTCAGCAAAATCGTTCTTGACTTGTGATGATTCTTGAATTGCTTCTTTTGATCATCACTCATTTCTTGTCTTGTCAGCTTTACACCACTAGCTTTCACTGGATGTTTGTAACCATCCACCAGAAGATCTCATAAGTCACCATCTAAACCAAGAAAGTAACTTTCAAGTTTATCTTTCCAATATTCAAAGTTTTCACCATCGAATACTGGTGGTCTAGTGTAACCATTGTTACCATTTCCATTGTATTGCTCAGTAGAGCCAGATGTAGATGTAGTTGTTGGAATTTCACCAGCCATCTTAACTTAGCGTATTTCTCTTCCTGAATCTTTTCTAAACACGGTTAAGTTCTTGCACCTTAGAACCAGGCTCTGATACCAATTGAAGGATAGAAAAACACTTAGAAAGGGGGGTTTGAATAAGTGTGACTTTAAAAACTCTTAAGATAAAAACAATTGCTCAATGATTTTTATCTTGGTTCGTTGTTAATGAAACTACTCCAGTCCACCCCTTAGAGTGATTTACCTCACCTGAGGATTTAATCCACTAATCAATCTTGATTACAATGGTTTTCCACTTAGATACCTTCTAAGTCTTCTAGAGTATTCTGATCACACCTTGATCACTCTAGGAACCTTTTACAAATGAATGTAAAACAAATTCTTACAAGAGTATTACAATGCTTCTTAATAAGCTATAATCACAACTGTGATATTTCTCTTAAGTTCTAAGCTTAAAATCTCACTAAGATATTACAATAAAGTGAGGTTGAAGATGAAGTTTGATAGCTTTTGATTCAACAGCGTTTCAGCAAGTTTGTGCAAAGAGTTCGTGAATTCGTACCCTTGCTTCTTATCAGAACGTCACTATTTATAGGCGTTTTGAGAAGATGACCGTTGGGAGCATTTAATGCGTTGCGTGATCCGTACAGCATTGCATTTAATGTTTCACTCTTTTGTCAACTACCTCGAGCCTTGCTTTTCCTGCTATTATTGACTTTGCCGTTAATAGCTTATAACGTTCCTTTTGTCAGTCAGCGTAGCCTGCCATCTTGTACTTGCTTCTGATATGATGTTTGTAGATACAACGTTTGAATTTCATCAGATTCAAACAGCTTGGTGCAGAGCATCTTCTTGTCTTCTGACCTTGAAGTGCTTCTAGCGTGATACCATGAGAACTTCAGTGCTTCTGCTTCTGATCTCAAGTTCTTCTGATGCTTCAATAGACCATGTTCTGATTCTGCTTGACCATCTTCTGATGTCTTGCCAGAGCATGTTCTGATGTTGCATGCTGAACCTTCTGAGTCAGTGCTTCTTGCGCTGATTTTGTGCATACTCTTTATATGTTTCCTGAAATGGAAATTGCATAGGATTAGAGTACCACATTATCTTATACAAAATTCATATACACTGTTATCATCAAAACTAAGAATATTGATCAGAACAATTCTTGTTCTAACAGTATGTAGGTCTTAGACACCAGTATGTGAACATACTTCGATTGCATGCATAATCTCTGTCAAACTAGAAGCTACCCTTCGACCCAGTAGAGTTAGATCCAATTGTCACACACACACACACACACACACACACACACACATATATATATATATTGTTATTATATTTGTAATGCTCTGCTTTTTTCCTTGTTCCCAGTTTAGGACGTTAAAACGTGATTGCAAGTAACAAATAACTGGTTACAATCAATGCAATTAATGCTTAAGTTAAAGATTCAAGGGGTGATGTCGAAGACGATTTGCACGTCTGACCAAAGCAATCAAATCCCCTCAGCTTCGTGTGTGTCGCCAGGTTTCAGGGGTTCTGTGGAGGCACTCTGCACGTCTGACCAAAGCAATCAAATCCCCTCAGTGTCATGCATGCCTTCAGATTCTAAGGGTCTTGTTGGAGACGCTTTGCACATCTGCTTTGTGCGCCTTCAAAGTTACTGGTAGCTATCGGAGACACTTTTCACATCCAACTACAACAACCAATTCCCCTAGGGGTGCTATTAAAAATGATTTTCACATCTAAATATATCATTCAAATACCCCCCATCATATAAATACACGCAAACTTGGGTAGCTGGCCCACCCCCTTCGAATCTAGTCAATTCAAGGCACATGAGAGGTGGAACCTGGAGACATCAACCTTGATTCCAGCTAGCACCTTGGAGAGAGGTATGTGAATAATCTACTTTTGGTCAGAGAATGATCCTTTGTGACTCGGAGTGCTACTCAAAAAACATGGCCACATCTAGCAGGTTTCATACCCCTCGTCTGTAACTAAATTCAAAACATAATCGCAATTAACTAGGCTCATGCCTTATCCATATAAACATGATTAAGGCATAGTCGCATCTAGCTGGTCTTGCACTAAATTCTCATATGAATAATTGAAAGCATAAACACTTGGAGCCAAGATTATATTTCACCTGGTATGATTCAAAGTGCTAACACATTAAACTGTACCAATGCTTCCCTTGCGCAATCACGTTCCATTTACAGTTACATTCCACCAATACAACATGTACATCTTAATGAGACACACTAACAAATAAAGTAGCCATACATAATTTCACGAAAGACTTAAGGTCATTTACACTTCAAGAAAATAATATCTACTGCTTTCTATAGAAAAAAAATTGTAAAAGATGTAGGGCTTGAAAGCAAGCCCTTGCATTCCTCGGATCTCAACCGCCTAATAACGACGATTGAAAAAGGCGCAATATGAAGCCGAACAGCACAAGCATGCAAAAGGTATATATATATATATATATATATATATATATATAAACTGAGGCACGAAGGCCCGACCAAATCTTATAGAAACTATTAAAAACATAAATAATGGTAACAAAAAGACCCTCAAACTTCAGCACTTGACTCCGAAAAACCTGGGCCACCTCCGACATCCTCTCTAGGAAATGCTATGAAAGGATCTATCTGATTAAGAGTAATAGAAAGTTTGTGACAATGTTTTCGCACCTACTCCAATATTTGATCACGGGTCCTATACACGACATCCACGGTCCGTTGAAAGGATTCCTCAAATTTATGCCGTGCAGCAGCCTCCTCCATCTCGAGACCTTTCAAAGTACTGACCTGGTCATCCTTCTTCTACTGAAGAACTTTTTGATCATGTTCCCTAGAAAGGTCGCCAAATCCTAGTACATATTCCTAGACAGCAGCTACCACAAAAACCACGAATCCGACCCTGGACAAAGAATGAGAGGCATCTGCAAAATGACCTCGCCTTTTAGTCTCAGATAGGCCCCTGACAAAATCCAAGTCCTCATTGGCTACGGAAATAGAAAATTCCTCCTTGGTGTTAGGTACCTAAGGTGGAAGTATGGAAGGAAACCAAAAGAAAGGAGTAAGAGCCTCATATTCAGCATCCTTTGACAAGAGAACACCTTTAGAAGAACCATCTTCAATAGTAGTGGATGGGCTATCACTGTGACTCCTCTGGACAGGAGATGGAGACAAAGAAGGCTTATGAATAGAAACGCCAGCCACCGCAGTAGTCAAGTGTTCTACCTGGGATAGTAGCCGCAACTATTATCGGGGAAACCACTGCACTCGACACCTAGAGCCCCTGAGCAAAGGTAGAAGCAACAATACAAGTCACTAGTATGCGACCAGAAAAGCCAGTTATAAGACCACAATCCTTGGAGAATGTGAGGGCCTTCTACAGTTAATCATGTTATCTGGAAGGCACAATTTACACCGTTCAAGAAAAAAAAGCTCTGGATCCCCATCCTCACCAAAGAGTTTTTTGTCTTTCAGAATGATCACGTGTACTGATAATCGCGCAAGTATCTATTTGTTTCTTCTTTTGTTGGAGAGATTGTACTTCTCTAGGACTAAATCCATCTTCATATCCGAGCCCATGATACCAGATATATAAATCCTCTTTCATATGTACTTTCTCGGAGAACAATGGAGTTAGCCCGAAAAGGTAAGGAGGAATAGGCTAGAAGAAATGAGCTTTATACTAATACTTCAGAAAACCACCTCTGCAAGAAGGGACACATCCCACGGGGCCAAAGACAAACAAAAGGCAAGATGAGCCTTAGAAGTGACACATTTCACCAACATGAAAGGCTTTAGGAAATTACCCCAATTAGAGGAAAATTGGTCGAACCAAGGTCTCGAGGCCGAAGGGAGACCAATCTCCTCTATGTGTTTCAAACATATAACTTACATATGAATAACCATGTACACAGTCCCATTTATATAGGTAGGTAGAATCTGGACTATCATCCGTCAATGTTATGTATGGACAACAAAATTCTAGTTTTCTTACCTTTCTAGTTCGACCAACAAACCGTTGAAAAGTCTTTGATGGTTGCATTCATGATTCTTAAATTCCAACACGAATCTAGATAAGCGCTCTTATGTTTATTCTGATCATAAAACACAGTAGACAAGAGAGACATGATTATGAAGTATGCGAAAAGAGTAAAATAAATAATGACTATGACAACTTATAATCAACTTCAAATGGGTGAAAACCTTAAACAAAATTCGAAGGGCGAAAACCTTATAATCAACTCAACGAACGGAAGTCTTCTTTTCAAAAATATTTTTTATTTATTTATTTCTGTGATTATTTATTACTTAATATCATATTAATATTTAAATAAATATCAAAATATAACACTTTGAATTAAAATAAACTAAAATTTTGATATGTTTATTATTTACATTTTATGATTTTTTCAAATTAGTTATCATATTAATTTATAAATTTCAATATAATTTAACGAATTAAAAAGAATGAGCCGATATTTTAATAGGCAGCCATCTTTCCTCCATTTAGTAAAATATAAAAAGAGTTAACATATATCTTAAATTTGTCTGAGTTTATTTTAAATTGAAAAAAATTTAGATATTACTTTTTTAAGTATGGTTTATACTACTTTCTAATCAAAATATATTAATGTATAATTTCCGCTTACATATATACAACTTCATCATATTTTTACTCCATAAAAAATATTTAAATACACTTGTCATATTTTAATTAAAAAAAATATACCTAAATTTTCTCCTTTTTAAATTTAATCGAATTCCTAATTTCGGGTCACTTTTTTACCCTTGATGCTACTGGTGTTTGATCCATTAGTGCGAAAAATTAGCTTGTGTTAAAATTAATTATGTTTTGAAATGAAATCTTTGAGACATTTAATTGATTGACCAAATCTTCTTACTGAAACAAAGCATCCTCTTCTCACTCATTTCATTCTCTTGTTCTCTTGCTTCTTTTTATTGTAGTCTTTTGATGATCATAATCTAAAAATTTATAAAAATGCAACTCAAAGACGAATCGGACAAGATCAAGTCTGAAAAGATAAAATTTATATTTTATATAGAAAGGAAGCAATGGAGATGATTAGGTTAGTGGATATAGATGTACACATTTTATGACTAAGCTTGAAGTCTTTTCTAACTAGAATTTCTTTGTTTACATTTCTCTTATAAAGCTTACAAATTTTAAAAGTTGATGTTGCATGCACCACTTTCTAAATAATTTAGTTTTTTTTTGTTTTTCTCTTTTCTTTAAACTTGGATTTGAACAGTTTAAAAGTTGATGATATAAATATAACTTTTTATTAAAATTAAGTTATATATGTGTAATTTTCAGCCTTCCATCTGAACATTTTTTTAAAATCAATAATCGAAAAAATAAAATTTAGAGAATAAATTTGCATGGTCTTCATGGATCAGAAGCAGTTCAATTCCTACAAAGTCGATTAAACGAAATCATTACCACACAATCAAAATCATTAGAAGTTATAACAAGTATTTTCTATATTTTTTGTAATAAAACTCCAAAGTATGTAAGTAAAATAAATGTAGTAGGTTGGTTTTAAACTAAAACAAATTATTTAATTTTTTTTTGTAGGAGTTGGCAAACATAGTCACAGGAAACCAATACTTTCGATAATCATTAGAAAATTTCTCAACGAAAATAAGTAAATAAAATTCATTACGTTTAAATCTAATAGTTACAACAATAATTAATAATGCGTTTCTCATTACTTATTTGTTTGTTATCATGCAGTTATCAATTTGAAGAGGCGAGACCCGGAGCTCTCAAAGTTAGGATTTGCTCGTTGAGATGAAAAGTCGTCAACCAAAACCATCATACCAACAATATTAAAAAGTAATCAATTTGATATATTTTTCGATTAAGGATTTAATTCATTCAAAATGTAAAATTTATACATAGTTATCATTAAAAAAATTATCAAAAATTTTAAATGATATATTATATAATTTTTTTTATTCTATCCAAATATTTTTGTTTATTTTTTCAATAACTATGATCTTTTATAACCCTCCCTCGGGTACTAGTACCGACTTACTTGACACTATATATGCATGTGAGACATATGCATGTTAGACGAAAGATCACCTCAGTTTAAATGGTTGTTAGAACACAACATTATTATCTTTAGATATTTTGATTGTGGTTGGGAGAATGTGTTAAAAAAACATGATATTTAGAGAAAAATGACAAAATGTGGAATCATTTTTTTTATAATAAAATTGTTTTGTTAGACACATCAAATACCTAACCTCTAATTGGGTTGTTAGAGTTTTAAATATGTGTGGAAGAATAGTAGACCACTATTATTATGTTGAAACTTAATATTAATAAATATGAACAAAATTGTAAAATCAATTTTGATATTTGATATGTTATTTTTGACAGAAAAAAAAAACATATCAAATATCAAAATTGATTTTACAATTTTGATATTTGATATGTTAAAATATGTAATTTGGATAAACCCATACGTTTCAGTTAGAATAACTTAGATTTAATTTTAAATTATAAAAAAATTCTAATTTACGTAATCATTCTAAAAATAATGAAAAGCATAAATAATAAATTTGTTTCTAGGGAATCGGAATATTTAAATTTGAAATATTTAATGTGATTTGATGGAACTTTAACTTAAAGTAAAAATGATATTTTGTTTTTTTATTGATTATTGTTTTGATTATATTTATGTATATATTATAAAAGTAATTTAAAATAAATCTAATTTATAATAATTATGGGAATTTTGCCATAGCAATATGGTTTTCTAAAAATCTATTACATATCTTACTATGTAGACTACTATTTACATCTACATCAAAATATAAAGATTGAACATATTAAGCTAAAAGAGAAGTATGATCATTATTAAAGATTGTGTAATTCATCTTTATAAAATTCATTTGTAAAGTGAAGGGTGTTTATAAAATTCATTCGTTAGTTGGTCCAGTGGTGATTGGCGCTGGACTTGGTAGGGAGAACCACGGTTCGATCCCCCGCAACTGCGATCGGGAGGGGGATGGAACCACTTGATGCCAGAACTCGCCCCCGAACCGGACTAAACCGGTGGTATAAAGCCAAAAAAAAAAAGTGAAGGGTGTTTACACTTGGATTTATAGTTTGAAGAAAGTCAATAAAGAATGTTAAAATGAAAAGACATTTGTTGATTAGAAGACATTAATGAAGGGTTGTTATTAATGAAATGCTTTAAAAAACATTGATGATAAAGTATCGGCAGAACATTTATAATGGTGTCGATGAAAATAATCATGGTTTAGAGGAATCTCATAAACAAATCCATAAGAATAGGATTATTTGGAAACATGTCCAGAATTAGACATGGCAATAAAACCCAGACCCACGGATACCCACCCGAACCCGCCCCGAAGTTGACGGGGAAAACCCGCTTTGACTGGGTTTGGGTTCGGGTTTGGGTTTTCCCCGATTAGAAAACATGGGGATGAGTCGGGTAATGGGGACACTAGTACCCACCCCGAACCCGTCCCCGAACCCGCCCCGTTTATTTCAATATGTACATTATTATTTATATTTCATAATTTATATTATTAAATATGTGGCTAATATTTTAATAATTTGATTTGTATTTATTATTTTAAATATTTGAAATATATGTATGAAATTTTTTGAGATTGTTTTATTTTGTTATTTATAATGTAATTTGATTTTTGAAAAAGTAAATATTTTTATTAAAAAATTGATTTTACGAAATACATGGTGGCGGGGCGGGGATACCCGAACCCAACCCGAACCCGTTAAGGACGGGTTTGGGTTTTAATTCCCCATCCCCGTTTGGGTTTGGGGCGGGTAACGGGGATTGATTGGGGATTCGGGTTTGGGTTTGGGGGAGGTAAAAACCGTCCCCGACCCGCCCCGTTGCCATGCCTATCCAGAATCTTGAAAAGGACAATCGACAGAACCTGCAGGCAACATACTAGTCAACGTCGACAACGTGTAGTTATTCTCAAAACTTTCGTGGGGAACTTTGAAGCGGTTATAACTCAATATGGTTGTAAACATGTAGATTCATGGATGACACGTAACCACACTAGTGGGAACTTGAAGAGCAAGCATGGATTGAAGCGTAATGGCCCCATAGTGGGTAAAACCGTCGTTGACAATTATTTTATAAATAAGCAGACTCATACATTATAGCAAAGGTCACCCGAACTGAACCGAACCATACTGGACCATTACATAAGAAAACTGAACCGAACCATGGTTCAGTTTTATAAGTAAACTGAACCGAACCATACCGAACCATTACATAAGGTCACCCGAACTGAACTGAACCGAACCATACCGAACTATTACATAAGGTCACCCGAACTGAACTGAATCGTTTCAATTTTTTTAAAACCGAATTGAACCAAAGATTTGGTTTTGGTATAACGGTTCTTAATTCAGAACCATACCAAACTATTTGAAGACAAATTTTTTCAAACTAAACTTTTTGTTAAAAAGTTAAAAAGTAGCATAGTTTCTCAAATTTTTTTCTAGTAAAGTTTTTAACAAGGCAGTTTCATTTAACTCCACAAATATTTATAGGGATTTTGGCTTAAGAGTTTTAGCATAGTCTCTCTCAAAGATCTTTTGTACACCCACAAATTTACAATTGTATGTATACATATTCAAGTTATAAACTAGTAGCTATGAGTCGAAGCGGCTTTACTTGTTTGTAAGTGCGTTGATTATTATTTTTTACTTTTATATACATTAAAAAAAATACTTATATATATATATATATATATATATATATATATATATATATATATATATATATATATATATATATATAAAATTCTCACAACAAATTAACGAGGATAGAATCTAAAGAAAATTGACTTCATTCCTTTAGTGTTATCTGTTTGTGTTATTCAGATAGTACAAACCTCTTCAATGCATATTTTTGAGAAAAGTTCAACAATATTTTTAATAAGTAGTTCACTTTTTGTAAATTAATAATAAAAAATAAATCCATAAAAATTAAAACTATATTAAATTTTAATTTTAAACATTAAAAAGAAATTTAAATTCTTTTCTTTTGAATTTTATGTTACTAATTTTCGTTCATGCTTTTTTCATAAAAATTCACATTGAAAGTTTCAAGTTAGATTTTTAAGACTGCTCATTAATAAAACTTTAAAATATCATTACTCTAAATTTTATGCCATATGGCAATCAAAAGTTTTATGACTCACATTTGAGGATTTAATATATCACCCCTAAATTATATCTGGTGTCCCTAATATTTTTTCGATTTATAAATGGTTCATGATGAAATTAGGGGTGATAACAACAAATTTTTGGTAGAATCTTTAAAAAAAGGATAACGTTTCAATTTTTTTTGTTGTTCATTTATAAATTTTTGGTATGAATTTTTTCAAAAATAAAATAAAATTTTCAAATTTACTGAATTTTCTAATAAATTTTGAACAGTGTAGTAATTTATCGAAAATTTCAAAATTTATGTAAAAAAAATATTTTCATAAATCAACTATTAAATATTTCAAAAAATTAGTAATTTTTTTCTGGAAATTTTGGAAAAATCCCATATTTTTTTAAAATTTCTGATAAACGTGAAAATAAATTTTAAAATTATTTTGTCAAGCATAAAAATAATAACACTCAATGTCAAATATAATTTTGAGGGTCACATCTTAAATCCTCCTCAGATTAATAACCTCTTATGGATTAAAATAATAATTCCTTTTATGTTGAACAAAAAGAGTAAACCCAGAAAAAAGTAGAATAAAAATATTTAATTATAGACCTGTTTAAAATCTTTTAAGTACTTTTAATTTAAATATGCAAAAAATAATGTTCCATAAAATAGAATAAGGCTCAACAAAAAATTGTGGATGACGAACATATCCGATGGATCGGATCTGTTTTACAATTTTATTTTGCTATAAGTTTTATTTATAATAAAATTTTTAATAAATATTTAAGATTATCAATAATTTTAATTTCTGATAAGAATAAAAATTGAGGATTTTATTTTTTTTAAGATATGTGATTATTTTTATGTTTAAATTTTTAAAAGTAAATATATAAATTATTAGATGTCAATTATTCATTTAATTTTTAACAAATGAATTTAAAATAATTTATTTATTTTAATTTAAGATTTCAATTTATGCTTATTTTATTTAAGAATTCCCTCATGATAGGTTGAATCCTTCTACAGGTGTATTCCACTTTGACTATTACATTTAACAGTGATAACTCGACTTTGAAGTGTCAGCTCCTTAGCAAAACCTTCAAGCCACAATGTTTCTTTCATAGCTTCAGTGAGAGAAATATATTTTGCTTCAATAGTTGATAAGGTAACAACCTTCTCAAGTATCGCTTTCCAACAGATTGTTGTGCCAAACAAGGTGAATACATATTCAGAAATAGATTTTTTGGAATCCATACAACCAGCATTACCAGAGTCGACATACCCTTCAATAATTTCTTTACTATGTTCTCCAAAGGCTCCACCATAAATTATGACATTGTTCAGAGACCCATCTATGTACCTTAGATACCAATTCAATGCTTACTAGTGAGCCTTTCCAGGATTCGCCATGTACCTACTTACAAGACTTACTGTATATGCTATGTCGGGTCTAGTACATGTTAGAACAAGAAATGTTCTGATCCATATTCTTAGTTTTGATGATAACATTATGTATGAATTTTGTATAAGACAATGTGGTACCCTAATCCTTTAAGTTTTCCATTTCAGGAAATATATAAAGAGTATGCACAAATCAGCGTTCAGAAGCACTGACCCAGAAGTTCTGGATGGCTTCATCGGAACATGGTCTGAAAAGACATCAGAAGATGGTCCTGCAGAATCAGAACATGATCTGGAAAGCATCAGAAGATGGCATTTAGAAGCAAAGCTCTGAAGCTCTGATGGTATCACGCTCAAAGCACTTCAAAGTCTGAAGACGGAAGTTGCATTTGCACCAAAGCTGAAGACTCTGATATTCAAACGTTGTTGATCGGAAAAATAGCAAGTGTACTATTCTTACCGGTGTAGTTATAATGGGTTTTACCCCAAGTATCGATCACGAGGATTGCGTGGGAAATACAAGTTATTACACTAAGTCAATTAAACAAAAGAGCATAGGGGTGTTGTTTTAAATAATCAACGCAATAAGCCAAAATAATAAAATTAATAAAAATAAGCTGAAATTAAAGTTGAACTTTTAGATATAAATTTAGGGCAATGCCAAGGTAGGTGTATGATTTGCCTTATAATGACTCTTTAAAAAGATCTCTTTAACAAGTTCATGAGGTGCAACTATTTGTTCTTAAGGGTGTTTTTCTAAGTCCTTAGTGAAAACCTTTTGGTTTGCAACCCTATTGCCTAAGTCCTTAGAAACAAAGCTTTATGAACCAAAGATGTAAATAATCAAGAATATTCAAATAACCTTACGGTATCCCTAGTCCTAGGTGATATCTCAGATTCAATTGTCTAAAAACCTTAACAATCATAGTCCTATAAATTGTTAACCGGAAATCGATCTTTGTTTGTCCAACAAAGAAAGCATAAAAACATTAGACAATTAAATTGCAAAACATGAATACTCGATTAAAGAAATACGTAGATCATAGTCATTACAATTAAAATCAGGGACACCCCCTAGCATTGGGGGGTTTAGCCTCTCATAATATTCAAGAAACCAAAATTGAAAAGTTTAGACATTACAAAGATTAGGAGAACTCTGATCTTCAATGGTGTCCACCGTTGAATCTCTTCGTCTTCCAAAACCTTGATGAAGCTATCTTTCTCTTATCTGGAATTCTATCGTACGATCAAAAGTGTCTTCTCCTTGTCTCTCAATTCTCTTTTAATCCCTCTAGGTTTTCAGATCTCAGCCAGAATACCCAAATTTCCCCCGGAACTTTAAAATTGTAAAAACATAGAAAATCAAAAATTCTATCCGCACAGCTGACACGGCCGTGTCACATGACACGGGCAGACCGTGTCAGCTTCTGGTCTTGGGAAGGAGAATTCTTCAGGAGGCCTGACACGGCCGTGTCAGGCGACACGGTCAGACCGTGTCCGCCACTGCCTCCTTGCTCATTTTTTCTTCTTGCTTTCTTTTTGTGCACCTCTTGGACATGCGATCTTCCATCAATCCGAAGCTAACCTGAAACCATTACCAAACGAGATCAAAAGCACCTAATTGACAATGAGAACGGCATAAAAACAAATTGCAAACAAATAAACTACAACTAGATAAATTAAAGAAAACATTCGAAAACAAACACAAAGTGTTACCAAACATGACGATCGTGTGTCGAATTCATGATGAAATTGAGTGTAAAATGGTGACCGATCACAACCCCAAACTTATCTCATTGCTTGTCCTCAAGCGATGCAAGCGAGCAAACAAAGGTCACCTTGAATTTCTCTTTGTACCACATCATAGCCGATATCATTCGCAACTTAAATCTCTTCCTTGAGTCAGCTTTTGGGACTTATCGCGCCTTGTTGCCCATCACACTTCATGTCAAGATGTAATTCACCTGCAAACTTGTCACACTTCTCACAAATTCCCTCGTGGTTAGAGTGTTTTTCGCTCAGATCATAGTATGCGATACCAACCCTTGACTTTGCGAACATCCTACTTTCACTACACAAAAAGGAATCACACAATTTGAGGGCTTTTTTTGGTTGTAATGGGGCTGAGGTGGAGGTTGGATAAACAAGGAAAAGGTACACAATGGGTTTTTCTGCACTTATGTTACTTCTCTCGTTTTTTTTTCATGTTTGTGTGGGGGTTTCTTCTTAGACTCTCTGTTTTCACCGAAATTTCGAGTGTTAGAATCAACGAGTCTTTCACTTCTTTTTGGGCAAGTGTGTCAAACTCCTTTTTCTTTTTCTCTTTATTTTTTTTTCTTTGTGTGGTTCACCCACTTCTCTTTTCTCTTTTGTTTATTTTTCTGCACACTTGCCCCTTTACTTTCATACATACATATAAACCACCCCAAACTTACAATTTTCACACGGTTTTGAGAAAAAAAACGATAAGTGCTACCCGGAAATGGTAATCATGAAGGATGGAGATACAACAAAACAAACAAGGGGGAATGGCTCAACGGGGTAAATGAGGGATATGACAAAAATACACAAAACAACAATGGCGGAACACAAGGATAGGGGAACAAAAAAAAAACAAACAAATGCCTCTTGTATGATTTCACAATTGTATTATGTTGGTAGGACAGACGCAAAATTAGGGAGATAAAGACATACCTGATTTTACTCTTATGGTGATCTCTGTAAGTGTTTGGCCTTTTATAATCCTCACCAGGTAGGTTAAGTTTGCAGCTTCCACACACCCTTCATGTCGTGTGACTTCTCTTTCCGGCTTGATTTCGTCACTTAACTGCTCAATTCCGTTCACCATGTTGCGTCCGACATTTTCGGCTACATCTACTTCCAAAGTGCCTTGAGAAATTAGCTTTTGGTTCTGTCGTCCCTCCATTCACCACTCATTAACTCATGCCTTCGACATCAATCTTCATTCTGTTACACTTTTTATACAACTAAAAAAAAACTTCAGACGATAACAAATTAAAATGAAATACTAAAACAAGAAAACAATACTGATAAAATCCCTCCCCCACTTGCACTAAACATTGTCCCCAATGTTTTCATACTCGCCGAGAGGACTTACAGAGCATCCTACTAAGGAGGAGGAGGAGGAAAATGCAACATCAATTGTTGCATCATGCTATGCATCTCCGTCATCATCACGCCTTGACGAGTTTGTTCCGCTCCTTGACGGTGTAACTCCAGACCTTGGCGCGCTTGCACACCTCTGAGATCGGCGAATTCGCCATGTATCCAAATCCATTCTTCACTCGTGAAGGATGAAGATTGGTTACCACCTTGTGAGTATTGACCCCTCTCTCCTTGTATGTGTTCACTCTCTTCATTCCGCTGAAATTGATAATTGCTCCTAAAAATTTCCCGATAGCGCCAATTCTCCTCGCTAAGGGTGGACGTTCGTTCAGGGTTTGGAAGAGTCATGACCATCGTTTTCCCAACTTTGTACTCGTAAGTAGTACCATTCATCTGTATCACAAGTTGGTTAATCAAAGCAAGCATATCTAGTTTAGTCATACCTGCGAGTGGCTCATGATGATACACCACCGGGTCATAGCCAAGAAATTTAGCTATTTGAGTGATGATACCTCCAACACAAATGTCACCAGAAACCGCTTTTCCCACTTTGCTTAAATGTGCAGCCACAAAAGCAGCCACATTAACCGGAGAGTCCGAGATCATAGAGAACATAAGAAAAAGTTCAGTTTGCGAAATAACTCCCTGACTGTCACCCCTGCCAAACATAGAATAAGCCAAGCATTTTTGCACATAACGAAAACATGGATTATGAATCCGGGAGGCTTTCGCGTCTTTAGCGATATATTCTGTTCCTGTGATCTTAGCCCAAAACCTTCCTGGTACAAAATCACTAGGCAATTTTCCCGGTCCATCAACGGGTATACCAAGGATAGCACCTAATTCCTCTAGAGTCAACCGGTGCTGAATCTGAAACAACTGAAAAAGTGATTGCACCGGTACACATAGGGAGCCTTCCTTCCCAGTCCGTATGGACCTCGTACTCCACTGTACTCAAGAACTCCAATGTTATCCGTTCATAAGTGGGTGTTGTACGCAACATAAAATCTAACAGTCCTATTTTATTAAACAGTCTATGCACATCTTCAGACAAACCCAATTCAGCTAAAGTAGAGGGACACATATACCTGTTCGGAATTAACCGTCGGTCCTTATGTTTTGCATACCGGACTTCATGGGCGGGGTGGGTGAAGGTGATCCCATGAGCATTCTCGTTGCCATGCTCAGCCGCCGGTTCAACATTCCTCCGTGGTCGAGTTGGAGGTCTCGAAGGTCCATCCTCGGTTGGTCTTCTTCTGAAAGCATTCTTTGGGGGCATTTTAGGCACCTGAAAAAATTCACGAAACTCAAAATTCGAATTAGTGAAAACGGCCACCGTAGGTAGATGGAGAACGATGAATGGAGCACTTTTTGTGAAGTGGGTGTGGGGAAAAAACGAATATTTGGAGTGGTGGAGGAAGGTTTGTGTTGGAGGTTTAATGGAGGTGAGTAGTTTTTGTGGAAGAAGAAAGAGGAAGAAGGAGAAAAGTGAGGGAAGAGAAAGAGAAAAGTAGGGTTTGAGGTGTGGGGCGTGCGGGACCCACAAGTAAGAAAAACAATTTTCAAAATCTGGCTCGCTGACACGGCCGTGTCAGCCAACACGGTCAGACCGTGTCCGAGTCTGGAAAATCACTTCTCTTCCTCAAACATTCTACGCAGCGTGACACGGCCGTGTCTGCCAACACGGTCAGACCGTGTCCGAGTCTGGAGAAGGAGTTTTTGCCATCTAAAATTTTCATCAGTGTGACACGGCCGTGTCAGGCACTGTTCCCAGAAAATATTTTCCTTCTTGGATTTTCTGCTCTTTTCACTCCTTGATAGCCGTGTTTCAGAAAAAACCTACAAAACAAAAACAATAAACAAAGAAAAATGTTACGAACAAAAATAGTGGGTTACCTCCCACTAAGCGCTTCGTTTAACGTCGCATGGCTCGACGGACGTCCACCTCCTTAGGTGAGACGCACATGATCAATTGATCCAGCTTCCTGCCCAGCATAATAGGGCTTCAACCTCTGTCCATTGACTTTGAATATGTCCCAATTGGCTTGGTTTTTAATTTCAATCGCACCATGTGGGAATACCTTGTGCACTACAAACGGCCCTGACCATCTTGACTTCAATTTTTCAGGAAACAACTTCAGCCTCGAATTGAACAACAACACTAGTTGTCCTTCCCAAAAGTCCTTCTTGATGATTCTTTGATCATGCCACTTCCTTGTTTGTTCTTTGTACATCTTTGCATTTTCATAAGCTTGATCCCTAAATTCCTCTAACTTATGTAGTTGAAGAATACGAGACTCACCGGCTTTGACAATATCGTAGTTAAGGAATTTAGAAGCCCAAAACGCCTTGTGCTCAAGCTCGAGTGGCAAATGACAAGCTTTACCATAAACCAATTGATAGGGTGACATGCCTATTGGAGTTTTGAATGCAGTCCTGTATGCCCATAATGCATCTTCTAGCTTCATAGCCCAATCTTTTCTTGAGGCGCTTACCGTCTTTTCGAGAATCTACTTGATTTGCCTGTTCGATACCTCTACCTGACCACTAGTCTGAGGGTGGTAGGCTGTTGCAATCTTGTGCTTCACATTATACTTCTTCAGCAGATTCTCCATAAACTTATTCAAGAAATGAGTACCTTCATCGCTTATGAGTGTTTTGGGTACAACGAATCTAGAGAAGATGTTGTTCTTGAGGAAATTCACTACCACCTTAGCATCATTTGTAGGAAGAGCAACTGCTTCAACCCACTTAGAGACGTAGTCCACTGCTACAAGCATGTAGTTCTTCCCACAGGATGGTGGAAAAGGTCCCATAAAATCAATACCCCACACATCAAACAATTCCACTTCAAGTATACCCTTCTGAGGCATCTGATTTCTTTTTGAAATATTCCCCGTTCTCTGACACATGTCGCATTCTTTCACAATGCTTTGAGCGTCTTTGAATAATGTGGGCCAATACAAACCAGATTGTAAGACTTTTGCAGCCGTTCTATCACCACTGAAATGTCCTCCATATTCTGAGTCATGGCATGCTTTTAGCACACCCCGTTGTTCCTTCTCGGGTACACATCTTCTAATCAAGCCATCGAGTCCCTTCTTGTATAAGAAAGGATCATCCCACAAGTAGAACCTGCAATCATGTAAAAACTTTTTTCTACGGTTATAGTCAAAATCATCAGGGATAATACCTCCTATCAGATAGTTCGCATAGTCAACGAACCAAGGCACCCCAATAACAGCGAGGATATGTTCATCTGCGAACTCGTCCTTTATTGGGCGCGTATCTTCTGTTTCTTCAATAGGTCACATTCAAGACAAGTGATCGGCCACCGTGTTTTCAGATCCTTTCTTGTCACGAATTTCCACATCAAACTCTTGAAGTAGCAAAATCCACCTAAGCAGCCTTGGTTTAGAATCTTGTTTAGCAAAAATATACTTCAAGGAAGCATGGTCAGTATAAACAATGACCCAAGAACCCAACAGATATTGCCTAAATTTATCAAAGGCATAAACAACCGCTAACAACTCCTTTTCAGTAGTTGCATAATTCATCTGTGCAGGGTTCAACACATGACTAGCGTAGTAAATAATATGTAATAATTTTTCTCTACGCTGTCCTAGAACCGCCCCTACTGCAATATCACTTGCATCACACATGATCTCAAAGGGTAGAGACCAATCTGGGGCTACCACAATAGGTGCTGACACTAGTTTTTGTTTTATCGTGTCAAATGCTACAACACATTCTTTATCGAAAATAAAAGCTTTGTCCTTAACTAAAATTGTAGTTAAAGGTTTTGCTATTTTTGAGAAGTCTCTTATGAACCTACGGTAAAAACCCGCATGCCCTAAGAAACATCGGATAACTTTTTCATTCATGGGAGGAGGCAATTTTGCTATGACTTCTATCTTGGCTTGGTCAACTTCTATTCCCTTATGAGAGATTTTGTGGCCCAAAACTATACCTTCACGCACCATGAAGTGACACTTCTCCCAATTGAGGATTAAGTTGTTCTGTTGGCATCTTTCTAAAACAAGAGCAAGGTTAGTTAAGCAATTATCAAAAGACTTACCAAAAACCGAGAAGTCATCCACGAATACTTCCATATGCTTCTCAAGCATATCGGAAAAAATAGATTGCACGCATCTTTGAAATGTGGCTGGGGCATTACATAACCCGAATGGCATTCTTTTGTAAGCAAAAATACCAAAAGGACATGTAAACGCGGTCTTCTCTTGGTCTTCAGGTGCAATAGCTATTTGATTGTACCCCGAGTAGCCATCCAGGAAACAATAATAGTCATGACCCGCTAACCTTTCTAACATCTGGTCGATGAAAGGCAACGGGAAGTGATCTTTTCTTGTCGCCAGATTTAGTCTTCGGTAGTCAATACAGACTCTCCACCCTGTAACTGTCCTCATGGGAATCAACTCATTTTTCTCATTCTTAACTACGGTAGTGCCACCTTTCTTTGGCACCACATGGACTGGACTCACCCAAGAACTGTCAGATATTGGATAGATCATCCCTGCGTCCAAAAGTTTTACCACCTCCTTTCTAACCACTTCCTTCATTGCTGGATTGAGTCGTCGTTGAGGTTGGACAACTGGTTTGTGGTTCTCTTCCATTAAGATTTTATGCATGCAGATTGTTAGACTTATTCCTTTCAACTCTTCAATGGACCATCCAAGAGCGCTTTTATGCTTTTTAAGAACTTTGACAAGTTTATCTTCTTGAAGGAATTCAAGGTGAGAACTTATGATGGTCGGGCATTTATTCTCAGTGTCTAAAAAGACATATTTGAGGTTCTCCGGTAATTAGTTTAGTTCAGCCCCCTTCTTTGGTTCATCTTTACTTCCATCCACTAACGGTTTCCTTAGTTCCTCCCATCGGTTGTGGCGAGGATTTTTGACAATTGATGTTGTTTCCATCATGGCTAAAACTTCACGATCTTTTTCATCAACTACCTCCTCTTCTCTAAAGATTGATAAACTCAAAACTCTCTCCAACGGTAACTGTTGTGTTGTCAAAGAATTTCCTTCATCATAAATTTGATCAATTACCTCAATGAATTGACTCGTGGCAATGTCATCTTTGTATTTCATGGTGTTT
Organism: Vicia villosa; assembly: GCF_029867415.1. NCBI lineage: Eukaryota > Viridiplantae > Streptophyta > Magnoliopsida > Fabales > Fabaceae > Vicia > Vicia villosa. The sequence goes on along the minus strand of NC_081182.1, from coordinate 120,039,585 downwards.
CGCACATCAATCTTTAGTTCCTCATCATAAACTTTCAAGGTCATTGTACCTTCCTCTATGTCGATCAAGCATCTCCCGGTCTCTAAGAATGATCTTCCCAAAATGATTGGTATCTCTTCATCTTCGGGCATCTCTAGAATAACAAAATCTACAGGGAATACAAACTTGCCGATTTTTACCAACACGTCTTCTACAACTCCGTACGGTCTTTTCACCGATTGGTCAGCAAACTGAAGCGTCATTCGTGTATCTTGTACTTTACCTAGTCCCAACCTTTTGTAGATGGATAATGGCATAAGACTTACACTTGCTCCCAAATCAATCAGAGCTTTCTTGAAAGACCTATCACCGATGGTGCATGGAATAGTTACTGAACCTCAATCTCTCTTTTTTACCGGAATCTTCATGCCCTGCAAAATAGCACTACAAGTTTCAGTTAGAATAATCGGATCACTCTCGATGGTCCGCTTCTTTGAAATAATATCTTTCATGAATTTTGCATAGGTTGACATTTGCTCAAGTGCCTCTAAGAAGGGAATGTTCAGCTCAAGTTTCTTGAACATCTCCAAGAATTTCTCAAAATTTTTCTCATGTTGTTCTTTCTTCTTATTTCGTGTTGGGAAAGGGAGTTTAACCGCCGGTTTAGGTGTAACTACTTTTTCTTTTTCCATCCTTTTGTCCCCCGTGACCTCTTTACTTGCAACCTCACTCTCTTTAATCTCTACATCCACTTCAATCAACATATCTTCTTCCTCAGAATTCTTCTCAGGTGTGTCATTGGATTTATTGCTTCTGGTAGTCACAGCGTTCACATGATTGTTGTCTCTGGGATTCGTAACCGTAGCACTAGGTAGAGCACCCTGTGGTTGAGAGTTAGTCATTTGTTGTGCAATCTGACTCATTTGGATTTCCAGATTTTTAATAGAGGCCCTTGTGTTCCTCAGGCTGCTCCTAGTTTCTTCCTGAAATTGAGAGTTTTGAGCTGCCATTTTTTCAATCGCTATCTCCCATTCTGCCTTCTTCGGTGCCTGTTGTTGGAATTGTTGTGGTGCTTGAGATTGAAACTGTTTTGGGTGGTGTTGAAATTGTTGCTGGTAGGGAAGTTGTTGTTGTGGAGGTCTATATTGTTGCGACTGAGTTGCAGCTTGAAATTGGGTTGGTCCTTGCTTTTGAAAGTTTTCTTGTTGGTCCTTCCATGCAAAATTTGGATGATTTTTCCAACCTGGATTATATGCATTAGCATATGGATTATTCTGCCTCAACATATGAATCTTTTCAACCTGTTCTTGCGTTGCCACACAATGCATAGCAAAATGTGGTCCACTACATATCTCACATACAACTGAGGCGACTGGCTCAACTTGTGCTACTTTCTGTTCACCAATATTCATCTTCTTCAAACTTCTTTCTACTTCAGCAGCAATTTGTTCTTCCATTTTAACCACCTGATCAGCAAGCTTCAAATCAATTTTTCCTCCTGGTTGGCTCATTGCGCGATTATATAACTCAATGTGCTCGTTAGCGGCAATAGCTTCTATGATCCTCTTGATACCAGTGGCTGTTGAAAAATTAGTAGAGCCACCGGCAGCCGTTTCGATAAGCTGTTTTGTCTTAACTCAGAGACCATTAACAAAAGTCTGCATTTGTTCGGTTGGGTCCATGTTATGAGTGGGACAAGCCACCAAACACCTCTTGAACCTTTTATATGCATCTCCCAGCAATTCCCCTTCTTTCTGCTTGAAATTCACAATATCATATCTTTTTCGAATAAAGACTGAAGCAGGGAAGTACTCATTAAGGAAAGCCGTTTCCATCTGTTGCCATGTTGTGATGCTTCCAGCTGGAAGTGAGTAAAACCACTCTTCCGCATCTTCGGATAAAGTGAATGGGAACATCACGAGTCTCTTGGATTCTTCAGAATGGCCTTATATCTTTAATGATGTTGTTATGGTGAGGAATCTCTGTAGATGCTTATTTGCATCTTCATTGATTCTTCCAGCAAATGGCTTGCTCTCTAACTGTCGTATAGTTGAAGGATGTAGTTGGAAGTGTGCTACGTTAACCGGTTGATTAACGATGGTCATTCTTCCAAGCGGTGCATTAGTCCTTCCATAATCTCCTAAAAGCCTCTTTGGAGGAGGTGGATCAGCTGCCATAGTTTCAGGCTCAGATTCTGACTGTTCGGATGGACTAGATAGTCTTTCTTCGTCTTCCGATTCTGAAACTATAGGTGATTCTTCTTTTGAAGCTAGTCTTTTCCGTTTAACTTCTCGAAGTCGTGCTCGCAATAATCTTTCTGGTTCTGCGTCAAAAAGAAGTTCAGCTGAGGCCTTACCTCGCATACAAGATTAGACAATGAATAGTTAGGAGTAAAATAGAGTAAAAATAAAATAAAAATAAAAATTTCAGAAAAAAATAAAAATTCCCTCATGATAGAAATATAAGATTAGACAATGATTAGTTATGCTTAATTTATTTAAGAATTCCCTCATGATAGGTTGAATTCTTCTACAGGTGTATTCCACTTTGACAATTACATTTAACAGTGATAACTCGACTTTGAAGTGTCAGCTCCTTAGCAAAACCTTCAAGCCACAATGTTTCTTTCATGGCTTCAGTGAGAGAAATATATTTTGCTTCAATAGTTGATAAGGTAACAACCTTCTCAAGTATTGCTTTCCAACAGATTGTTGTGCCAAACATGGTGAATACATATTCAGAAATAGATTTTCTGGAATCCATACAACCTGCATTATCAGAGTCGACATACCCTTCAATAATTTCTTTACTATCTTCTCCAAAGGCTCCACCATAAATTATGACATTGTTCAGAGACCCATCTATGTACCTTAGATACCAGTTCAATGCTTAATAGTGAGCCTTTCCAGGATTCGCCATGTACCTACTTACAAGACTTACTGTATATGCTATGTCGGGTCTAGTACATGTTAGAACATGAAATGTTCTGATCAATATTCTTAGTTTTGATGATAACATTATGTATGAATTTTGTATAAGACAATGTGGTACTCTAATCCTTTAAGTTTTCCATTTCAGGAAAAATATAAAGAGTATGCACAAATCAGCGTTCAGAAGCACTGACCCAGAAGTTCTGGATGGCTTCATCGGAACATGGTCTGAAAAGACATCAGAAGATGGTCCTGCAGAATCAGAACATGATCTGGAAAGCATCAGAAGATGGCATTCAGAAGCAAAGCTCTGAAGCTCTGATGGTATCACGCTCAAAGCACTTCAAAGTCTGAAGACAGGAGTTGCATCTGCACCAAAGCTGAAGACTCTAATATTCAAACGTTGTTGATCGGAAAAATAGCAAGTGTACTATTCTTACCGGTGTAGTTATAATGGGTTTTACCCCAAGTATCGATCACGAGGATTGCGTGGGAAATACAAGTTATTACACTAAGTCAATTAAACAAAAGAGCATAGGGATGTTGTTTTAAATAATCAGCGCAATAAGATCTCTTTAACAAGTTCATGAGGTGCAACTATTTGTTCTTAAGGGTGTTTTCCTAAGTCCTTAGTGAAAACCTTTTGGTTTGCAACCCTATTGCCTAAGTCCTTAGAAACAAAGGTTTGTGAACCAAACATGTAAATAATCAAGAATATTCAAATAACCTTACGGTATCCCTAGTCCTAGGTGATATCTCAGATTCAATTGTCTAAAAACCTTAACAATCGTAGTCCTACAAATTGTTAACCGGAGATCGATCTTTGTTTGTCCAACAAAGAAAGCATAAAAACATTAGACAATTAAATTGCAAAACATGAATACTCGATTAAAGAAATACGTAGATCATAGTCATTACAATTAAATCAGGGACACCCCCTAGCATTGGGGGGTTTAGCCTCTCATAATATTCAAGAAACCAAAATTGAAAAGTTTAGACATTACAAAGATTAGGAGAACTCTGATCTTCAATGGTGTCCACCGTTGAATCTCTTCGTCTTCCAAAACCTTGATGAAGCTATCTTTCTCTTCTCTGGAATTCTATCGTACGATCAAAAGTGTCTTCTCCTTGTCTCTCAATTCTCTTTTAATCCCTCTAGGTTTTCAGATCTCAGCCAGAATACCCAAATTGCCCCCGGAACTTTAAAATTGTAAAAACATAGAAAATCAGAAATTCTGTCCGCACAGCTGACCGACCGTGTCACATGACACGGGCAGACCGTGTCAGCTTCTGGTCTTGGGAAGGAGACTTCTTCAGGAGGCCTGACACGGCCGTGTCAGGCGACACGGTCAGACCGTGTCCGCCACTGCCTCCTTGCTCATTTTTGCTTCTTGCTTCCTTTTTGCACACCTCTTGGACATGCGATCTTCCATCAATCCGAAACTAACCTGAAACCATTACCAAACGAGATCAAAAGCACCTAATTGACAATGAGAATGGCACAAAAACAAATTGCAAACAAATAAACTACAACTATATAAATTAAAGAAAACATTCGAAAACAAACACAAAGTGTTACCAAACATGACGATCGTGTGTCGAATTCATGATGAAATTGAGTGTAAAATGGTGACCGATCAGTTGTTATCTACAAAATCCGAGTCCAGAAGAAAGTACAAGATGAAAGGCTATAACGTCAAATCTCTGACTGACAAAAGGAACGTTAGAAGCTACAAAAGGCAAAGTTAGTAAAAGCAGCAAAAGCATGGCTCGAGATAGTTGACAAAAGTGTGAAACATTAAATGCAGCGTTGTACTATTCACGCAAAGCATTAAATGCTCCGAACAATCATTTCCTCTCAACGCCTATATATAGAAGTTCCATTGAGAAGCAGTACATAACACTCTTGTGCAAAAGAACATAAACGCTGTCAAACTGAGAAACAAAAAGAACTTCATCTTCAACCTCACAACTTTGTAATATCTTAGTGAGTGTTAAGAACTAGAACTTAAGAGAAATATCACTTTGTGATTACAGCTTTATTAGAAGCAATCTATACTCTTGTAAACATTTATTTTTACATTGATTTTAAAGGAATTCCTAGAGTGATCAAGTTGTGATCAGAATACTCTAGAAGGCTTAGACTGTTTCTAAGTGGATAACCATTTTAATCAGTTGGATTATTGGATTAAATCCTCAATTGAGGTAAATCACTCTAAAGGGGTGGACTGGAGTAGTTTGGTTAACAACGAACCAGGATAAAAATCATTGTGTTGATTATTTTTATCTACCAAGTTTTTGAGCTACACTTATTCAATCCCCCCTTTCTAAGTGTTTTTCTATCCTTCAATTGGTATTAGAGCGTCGGTTCTAGGTGCAAGCACTTAACCGTGTTAGACAAAAGATTCAGGGAGAAAAACACAAAATGGTTGATCCAATTCCAGCTCCTACTCCTGAGCAAAACAACAATGTTAACAATGGAAGCAGTAGCTTCAATGGTTACAATAGACCACCAGTCTTTGATGGAGAAAATTTTGAGTATTGGAAAGATAGACTTGAAAGTTATTTTCTATGTCAAGATGGTGATCTATGGGACTTAGTGTTGGATGGCTATAGACATCCTGTAAATGCTCGTGGAGTCAAGATTACAAGACAAGCTATGAGTGATGACCAAAAGAAAGAATTCAAGAATCATCACAAGTCAAGGACTATACTGTTAAATGCTATCTCACATGCTGAGTATGAGAATATTACCAACAAAGATACTGCTCATGACATCTTTGAATCTCTAAAGATGACTCATGAAGGAAATGCACAAGTCAAGGAGACAAAGGCTCTGGCTCTAATCCAGAAATATGAAGCGTTCAAAATGGAAGATGATGAAAACATTGAAGCAATGTTCTCTAGATTCTAAACTCTAACTGCTGGATTGAGAGTTCTTGACAAGGGATACACAAAGGTTGATCATGTTAAAAAGATAATCAGAAGTCTTCCTAGAAGATGGGGACCAATGGTTACAGCATTCAAGATTGCCAAGAATTTGAATGAAGTATCTCTTGAGGAGCTGATTAGTGCCTCGAGGAGTCATGAGATCGAGCTAGATGCAAATGAGCCTCAAAAGAAAGGTAAGTCTATTGCATTAAAATCTAATAATAAAAAATGCACTAACGCTTTTCAGGCAGAAGAAGAAGAATCTGACGAGTCAGAGTCAGAAGCAGAAGAAGATGAATTATCTCTCTTATCCAGAAGAGTAAATCAACTCTGGAAGAGCAAGCAGAGAAGATTCAAGAACTTCGAGAGGCTTGAGAAAGGAGAATCTTCTGAGCACAGAAGATCTGACAAGAAGAAGGTGACGTGCTATGAATGCAAGGAACCTGGACACTACAAGAGTGAATGTCCAAAGCTTCGGAGGGAAAAGCCCAAGAAAAGGTTTGAAAAGAAGAAGGGATCAATGGCTACTTGGGATGACTCAGATTCTTCTTATCAAGAGTCGGACTCTAAAGATGAGCAAGCAAACATAGCACTCATGGCAACAATTGATGCTGGTGAAGAGTCTACTTCTGATTCAGACTCTGATGAGGTATTTTCTGAACTCTCTAGAGATGATTTAGTTTTCAGCTTATCTGAACTTCTGGAAGTCAAGAGTCGGCTTAGTATCAAATACAAAAAGCTCAAAAAGCTCTTTGCATCTGAAACTAAGAGACTTGAAATAGAAAACTCTGAACTTAAGGAAAAAGTTTTAAAATTAAGTAAAGATATTGAATCATCTTCAAGTTCAGAAAAGTCTATGCCAAGCACTAACAATATTCTGAAGGAATATGACTTGAGTTTCATAAAGTTTCTATCTATAGGCATAGGCAGAAGTCAGCTAGCCTCTATGATATATGGTGTAAGTGGAAACAAGAGAATAGACATAGGATTTGAGGGAGAAGTCCCATATAAATTTGAGCATGTGGATGAAATGATCATAAAATATAAGCCTCTGCATGAGACGTTTAAATATTGTCATTCTCATGATATAAAGCACACATCTCACTCTAAGAGTTTCCACATAACACACACAAAGAAACATGCCATTACACACTCTGGAAAATCCTATGTGAAACCTCATGTTAAATCTCAGTTCAAACAGAACTTGAGAAGGACTAACCCCAAAGGACCCAAAAGAATGTGGGTACCTAAGGCTAAGATAATTTCTGTTGCAGATCTCGTTAACAGCTCAAAAGACAAACATGTCATGGTACCTGGACTCTGGATGCTCACGTCACATGACGGGAAGAAAGTCTATGTTCCAAGAGCTGGTACTTAAATTTGCTGGAGAAGTAAAGTTTGGAGGGAATCAGAAGGGCAAAATCATTGGCTCAGGAACCATATGTATTGGTAACTCTCCCTCTATAACTAATGTTCTTTTAGTAGATGGATTAGCTCATAACTTATTGTCCATAAGTCAATTAAGTGACAATGGTTATGACATAATCTTTAATCAAAAGTCGTGTAAAGCTATTAGTCAGAAGGATGGCTCAATCCTATTTACATACAAGAGAAAGAACAACATTTATAAGATTGATCTTTCAGATCTTAAGAATCAAAAGGTTACTTGCCTCCTTTCTGTTAGCGAAGAGCAATGGGTCTGGCACAGAATATTGGGTCATTCTAGTTTGAGAAAGATTTCTCGGATTAACAAACTCAATCTGGTCAGAGGAATCCCTAATCTGAAATATAAATCAGATGCTCTTTGCGAAGCATGTCAGAAAGGGAAGTTTTCAAAACCTGCATTCAAGTCTAAAAATGTTGTCTCTTCCTCTAGGCCGCTAGAACTTCTGCATATTGATCTTTTTGGCCCTGTCAAAATAGCATCAATCAGAGGGAAGAAATATGGATTAGTCATTGTAGACGACTATAGCAGATGGACATGGGTAAAGTTCTTGAAACACAAGGATGAGTCACATACTGTGTTCTTTGACTTCTGCACTCAGATTCAATATGAGAAGGAATGCAAAATCATAAATGTCAGAAGTGATCATGGTGGTGAATTTGAGAACAGATTCTTTGAAATTTATTTCAAAGAAAATGGTATTGCCCATGATTTCTCTTGTCCTAGAACTCCACAACAAAATGGAGTTGTATAACGAAAGAATATGGCTCTACAAGAAATGGCCAGAACCATAATCAATGAAACCAATATGGCTAAGCATTTTTGGGCAGAAGCAATTAACACAGTGTGTTATATTCATAATAGAATCTCTGTAAATCCTATTCTAGATAAGACTCGTTATGAATTGTGGAAGAACAGAAAGCCCAACATTTCTTATTTCCATCCTTTTGGACGTGTATGTTATATTCTGAACACTAAAGATCATCTGCATAAGTTTGATTCTAAAGCTCAGAAGTGTTTCCTTCTTGGATATTCTGAACGCTCTAAAGGCTACAGAGTATACAATACTGAAACGCTAATAGTTGAGGAATCAATCAATATCATATTTGATGATAAGCTTGGTCTTGAAAAGCCGAAGCTGATTGAGAATTTTGCAGATATAAATATCTCTAACTCAGATCATGAAGAACCCAAGAGTAAGAATGTATCAGAAGATCAGACAGAAGAATCATGTGAAGGAATCCAGAGAACAAGCCAGACAGAAGAATCCTAAGTACAAGAGAAACATTATTCCTTTTGGAAGGATTATTACAGATCTTCTGGTTCAAACTAAGATAGTTGAGGATCTGGAGAAAGCTGGAATTATCAAGGATATCTATGCAACGAGTGGAATCACTATGAATGCTAACACTCTGAAGAAGGTGGACCTAATTGAATCCATTGGTGCTACTCCCAGTGTGAACACTGAAGTTCTGACTAGAAAAGCTCTTGCTCTGGCTGACTTTGAGTTGTTCTTCAAAAATGAACATTCTGATGTTGTTGACCGCTACATAGCTATGTGTAAAGAGGACTCTAACTTTGATCCTATATGGATAAGCAAACAAAAGCTTGTCACTGCTGCTGATCAAGTTCTAGTGTTAGTGAAAGAGAAAGAAAGAAGAACGAAAAGAAAGTTAGACCAACCAGAAATAAGGAAAGATAAGAAGGAGAAGAAAGAAGAAAAGGAGGCAGAAAAGAAGGAAGAGAAGAAGGAAGAGAAGAAGGAAAAAAATAAGGAAGAACAGAAGGAAGCAAGGAATGAAGAGAAGCAGAAAGAGAAAAAGAGGAAGACTGTTGGAGAAGGTCCTGCCAAGCCTCATAAGAAGAAAAAATCTTCAGGTATTGTTATTTATGAACCTGTTTCTGCTCTTGTTTTAATTTCAAGAAATGTATCAACAGAAGCTCCACCAGAAATTTCATCAGAAAAAGCCCCAGCAAATCCACCTCCAACCACCAAAATCTCTAACCCTCCATCTTCACCCAAGTCTAAAGGAAAATAGCCTATTCTTGATTCTGAACCTCCTGTTTCTGAACCTATTCTTGAACCCACACCTCTAAACATCATCATTCCTCCTCACGCCATAATATCCACTTCTCAACCTCCTCCACGTTCTAACTGTGAACCTGTTGACACTGCTGTGTTATTTCACCTCCCCTCACCAGAATCTTCATTCGCAAAATGAACTCTTATAAACCTCAAACCAATCCATCCTCTGACCCCATTGTTGTAGTCTTAGACTCTAACAATGAAGCAGAATCCTCTCTTCATCCATCCTCTTCAAACACATTCTTTGTGCTTGATAGAGAACCTCAATCTTATGCCCCCTCTTCAACCTAGATAAACCAATTTCCACTTTCAATCCAAAATCTCCAATCTCACCTCCTAGAACAAACCCTCCAAAACCTTCTGTTGATGCACGTTTTGATTCATTAAATCACAAGGTCAGGACAGGGTTAGAAGTTCTGAAGGTTGCTCATGATTCCAAGTTGGATCATGTAGTTGTGTAATACGGTGAACTCACTTTAAAGAAATGTCGCGGTAAGCAAGAGTCGCCACCGACTTTTATTTTATCCAAATTATAGAAAGGCTAAAAGAATAGAAAAAAACCTTTAAAAGAAATTTTGAGTTCGGGGGGTAATTTATACAAAGGGAATGTGTAAGGCACCCTTTGCATCCATGGTTTTCCATGGGCTCTTAATTGCTTAGCTCACTTTGAAATGTTTGAAAAGGTTTGCAGTAAATAAAGAAAAAGATTTGAAATAAGGACTTTAGCTTGTAAATAAGCGTAGCCTTTTTGAAGGTTTTTGATAAAGGGTAAGTGTAATACGGTGAACTGACTTTATTTGAAGTGTCACGGTAAGCAAGAGTCGCCACCGACTTTTATTTTATCCAAATTAATCAAAAAGGCTAAAAGAACAGAAAAAGACCTTTTAAAGATTTTGAGTTCGGGGGGTAAGTTATACAAAGGGAAGGTTTAAAAAGCACCCTTTGCATCCATGGTTTTCCATGGGCTCTTAATTGCTTTGCTCTTTTTCGTTCAGAAATGTCGAAGAAGTAAATACGGACTTTAGCTCGTAAATGAGCGTAGCCATTTTGAAGGTTTATGAGAAAGAATATGAAAATGTTTTTTAGCCAGAGCAAGGAAATTAGGGGCAATTACCTTAATAATGTAGAAAATCAGTTCTTTTAGCCTTTCAGGGTGAAAGGGTCTATCCAGGCCATAAGAGGGCAGGAAGCCTTTCATTTGGAGATTGAAGGGTCGTCGCAATATCGTTCTCCATAAGACTGTCCCATGCCATAGAGAGGCAGGTAGTCTAAGGGAAGGATCAGAATAGCCTTTCGTAGGCAACCAGAGGATACCTCAGCCTTTTCGTAGGCAACTTCTGAGGGTCGAGGTCATATTAGCGTATCGAAGGCAGCATCATTAGGGTCTTATGACCTTTTCATAATCGAGGCAGCATGGCGGCTGAGGTATCCTCGTATTCGAGGGACAATGGCTATTCTGCAAAAATACAAGGCAACAAGGCAACAGGCAGCAAAGAGGTTACCCAAAAAAGTGTGCGTGGGTGCAACAATCATGTGATTAAATTCAGTTATTTATCTTGTAAAATTAAGTGATTCTAAATTCAATTCAGGGTTGCACTCCCTAAAATTACTAACCACACAATAATATGGGGAAGGGGGAAAAAGAAACCAACGGATTCATAGTGCAATAGGGTTTGGCATAAGTAATAATAATAAGAAAATAAAAATGATGAATTTCAGGGTTACCGAACATTCGAGCTCTGACTGGTTGACTAACCCTGAAAATTGGAAAAGGAAAAATAAACGCGAGGGGTGAGTGCATTATCAATTCAATGGCAGGTATGGTAAACCCTAATTAAATAAAAAAGCAAAAAGAGAATAAAAACATGGAAAACACTTAGCTTTTGATTTGATCTGATATGGTTCGTAGTCGGAGGCAAAATCCTGTTGCTAACCCTGAAAAAGTTTGACAAAGGCAAAGGCAAAAGCAGGAAAGAAAATGAGTGTAGGAAGAGTCCATTGACTTTTGGGGATGAAACCCTAATAATATTTTATAAGGCAAACACATATTTAAATAAAATAATAGGGTCGGGACTTAGCTTCATAATAGGCGAGGCGCATAGTCGGAAGATGTCTGATGATAACCCTGAAAAAATGCACAAAGGAAAATTTCAGTGTAGGAATGATCCTCGTAAACCCTGATTAGGGCACAAGTTAACCATGGTTAATAGAATAAATAATAATTCAATTAATTATTGGTTTTTTAACCTAATTTATTAAATCGGTAAAAATAGGGTTTCGATTAAATCCTATAACCCTAATATGTATTCTTTATCATTTAATAAAAACCTTGATAATTAATTAAATAGTTAAACAATTAAATTAATTCATTTAATCAAATGAAAGATATTATTAATAATTAATATTAAATAAATATTTATTATTTTTTGTTTTTATGAAAAAGAAGAAAATTAGAACAAATTTTATGAAAAGAGAAATGTTGAAAAAGAGTTTTAAAAAAAACTACATATAAATCAATAAAAGTAAACAAGTTATATAATTAAAAGTAAAAGAAAATTTAAAAAAAAAAAGAAACTCAGCTTGTAATCTGGTGTGACTGGCATGTGAAGTCCACGGTGCGCCTGCGTCCTCAGGTGTGTTGGATCTAGCTTCTTGCTGATCTAGCGGTGACGATGGAAGGGTGCATGATGGTCTCTTGCCAGTTAAGCGCGTCAGATCCATAACCAAGAATAACTCAAAAATAAATAACAAAAGCCCGCCGGGTGGGAATCGAACCCTTGCGCTCTCGGTTAACAATGCGCGCCTTTGCCAATCCTTCCATATTTCCTTGCTGAATACCAATTGCACGCATTAGTATTAATAAAACAAAAAAAACAAAATATTTAATCAAGGAAAAGTTGAGCAGTCTTATCTTCTTCTTCCTTGGATTGGTGTTCGAACGATTTCATTCATCACCACAAGCCCTGCATATTTCTGAAATCAGACAAGTGCAACATAAATCGAAAGTGAGGTCATGGTTCGACTGGAAATTCGCTTCTGAATTCAACGGTGCTATTGATTTTGGCTGATTTTATCTCTATCCTAAGGGCCCCAAATCATGAACACCAAACCCTAGCCATGGTGGAATCGTGTTCTCGCATTGAAACTTCAATCGATCTGTTCGGACAACCTCGAAATATCAGCGCAAACCAGATTATATCACCAAACTCAATTAAAAACGCATGGATATACGAAATTGAAATCGAAACCGAAGTGTCCTAATTGTGGTCGTGTTCCACGGTTTTGGTGCGTATGAAGGATTTGAGAGGACCTCGATTCCATCAGCGAAGGTCAGTGAACCTATTGGAGTCCTTTATTTGGCCGTGAATCCTTCAGAATTTTGAACCGAGTTTGGATTTTTCTCTTGAACCGAGTTTAGATTCCGTGCTTGGTACGAACCCCTGGCTGCCATCTCCTCCTTCTATTTCTGTTTTTTTGTTTTCATATATATATATATATATATATATATATATATATATATATATGCCTTGAATTAGGTTTTAACAGAAATGAGTCAAATCTCTATAAATCAAGGGATTGATATTTGATTTGGAATTCATATCAGATCTTTCCAATTGGATCTCCATTCTATTTGGATGCATGCTTCTTCACGTTTACAGCCTTTTTCAAATTGATTGGAGTCAAATAGCATGACCATGCAATCCCCCTTTTTATTTAATCCATGATTTCTTTTTATTTAGTTTGAATTTACACAAATCAATCCAACAAAAATAAAATCATAAAATAAATGGGACTTAGCTCATGGACCTCAAGGATTATTCTTTGGGCCTTAATTTTGATCAAGCCCAAAATCATGTCAATTAATTCATTTACTTTGTATTTTATTCAACTTATTTGATTTTTAAATTGAATAAAAATCCAAATAAATATAAATAAGGGTTAAAAATAAATGAATCGATTTAAGGGTCTTCTTTAAGATCATGGGCCAATTTAGTATTCAAATGGTAGGCCCATTGTCATACCCCAATTTTTGACCTAAGATACCACCTCATATCATTGCATATACATCATTTGCATCACTAACAAATTACATAGCTTGTGTTTGTTATTTGTGACTCAGCAGGATTTAAACAAGAAATCACTCATCAGTACAAGTAACAATCAATTAGAGTTTTGTTCTCCCTTCATCTCAAAGGAACTATCTTCATCAACAATCAACATTTGGTCCTCAAAAATCCATTTCAACAAGCTCAAAGACTTTGAATCAACCAGATTAGGGTTTTGACTGAAGATAGCATACTCCTGACTTTTGCTCAGGATTTGACCTAATGACTTGGGACATGACCTCAAGATCCCAAGTGCATCATTTTGACTTAATCCATTGGCTCAGAACATCTTCTACACAAGGATTGATCAACAGTGCAAGTTCAAATCATCAGATTAGGGTTTTGAATTCTCAGGGACTGAAATCAGGGATCACATTTGGGAAACCCTAAAAATCCCAAGGAAGTCAATCAAAGGTTTCAATCATCTTCAAATAATACCTATGGCAATATCCAATGGAAATTACATCTTAATTCAAGATCCACAGTCATCAATTTCATCAGGTCGACAATTAGGGTTTTTGACCTAATTCACCTGAACCATTGACTTTTTAATCAGAACATGGTGCCACAACTTAAACAATGGCTCAAGGTCCTCCAATACCTCAATATTATCCATTCATACCACTCATTTGATGAGGATAGCTTGATTCATTTGAAATCTCCAGAAACGCGATTCGTCTGAAAAAGTCAACTATACAAGATCACCATTGACTTTTGGGGAATTTTGGTCAACCATGACTTTTGAAGTTTTGAATCATCAATATATGATATATGAAGTCATTTGATCAAGGAAAATCAATCAAGAATAAAAAAGTCAAAAGTTTGACTTTCCATACTTAGAAAAATTCTAAGTGTTTTTCAATGGTTTTTTCCAAACTTTGGAAGGGAATAACTCAAAATTTCACCTACAAATTGAAAAAAACTTCCAACATGAAAGTTGTAGATTTTGATCCAATAAACAACTTTGTCACATAAAATGATTTTCCAAAAGATCAACCATTTAAGAGATATGGAGCTTCAAAGTTGGTATCTTTTGAAAAATTCACTTAAAATCTCATTTTCTTCAAAGTTCATGGATCTTTTTCACCCATTTCCCTAAAGGTCTTGAAGAAACTTTCAACTAGGGTTTTTAAGTGTGTAATATGAGCTTTCCAAAATTTCCAAGAGCATGAAAGAATATGGAGTGTAGCCATGGTTTTGAATTTTGTCATTAGAGGTCATTATGCATGAAGTTTCAAGCCATTTTCACAAAGTTCTTACACTACATGACCTATAATCCAAGTAATGATGCATAGAAGCAATAATTGAAAGATATTTTCTGATTTGAAGATCAGAATGGAAGAGGATAAGAAGCTTGAGATTTAACCATGGTTTAGTCACTTTTAACCATTTGCATTTAATGTGAAAGATTCCAATTTATCTCTTAAGCCAAATCATCATTCTTGGATCAACTTGCAAAGGATTTGAGTTCAGAATCCTTGGCCTATAAATAGAGGTTCAATTCACTTCCAAAATCACACCAAAACCTCACAATTATAGGTTTTCTCTCTTCTTTCTTGAATTGCAAGTTTCATAGTTTTCAAAGAGGTAGAAAACTCAACCTCCAAATCCTTGAAGTTATGGCCAAAGTGATGGTTCTAACAACTTCTAAACATCATATGTGATGTGTTTGACCCATCCACATACCCCAAAAACACCCAAAACTCAGAATCACTCTTCAACCTCCAAACTTGCACAAAGTGAGCCTTATCATGCTAATTTTCGTTCTAGCTCATTTCAGTCCAAGTTAATCATCCAAACACCATCCATGTACCATATATGAACTATCCCAATCATCATCCCTGACCTGTAACTCCAAAATCACCAAGTTTGATCCTCACTTGAGCCCTACTACAGATCGAGTACCACAAACTGATCAAGAGGTTTTCAATCCACTCCAAGCGTCCAAACATGTTCCATAAGGTCCACTGAAGGTGTTCAGATCAAGAAACAACATCTGGAACCCCTCATTTGCAGAATTCGATTCTCAGTTGTGCCGTTTTTAAGGTAAGTGCTCATGAACTTCAAACTCTATCATACATGCATCATAAATGAAAAATTGAGTTACCATCTTGTTTCTGCACCATCACTGAATAATAACCCTCAATCAATTGCATCATATCATGATCATACACGATTTCACAATGATTTGTCATATTAGGGTTCTTCATGTTCATGCGAAAATTAACCATCTTAGAACAAAAATAAATGAAATTCAAGATCACCATCATGTTCCTTGTGAAAAATCGAGCAAGATAGGCTATTCACTTGATCCAAACAATTCAGTTTTCAGAATTTTCAAATTCAAGTTAGGGTTGTGTTCTTGGCGCCAGATTTTTGAAACTGAAATTAGAAATTGATTCAAAAATATAATTGATTCGTTGCAAATGTTAAAAAGACCACGCGCGTGGTCCAGTTGGCAATGTTTTTGAATGGTAAACACAAGGGCGTGGGTTCAAGCCCTGTGGAAGACAAAACCTAATTTTTTAACACTATTTTTCTTATTTTTCTTCACAACTTCATCAATTATTTTAACCTATCAAATTAACTCATTTTTTATTCATTTTTTACACACTTCTTATTTTATATATGTATTTTATGAATATAAAAAAAAATCACAAAAAATATTTATTTAATACATTTTTAATTAAGTTTAAAATGACATATTTTTAAGTGTTTTTAAATACTTTAAATATTGTTTTTCATTTGATTTTTCAAACTTAATCATTTGTAAATATTTTGTGATCAAACCCTAATCAATTAGGTGTTAATTAAGTATAATCTTTGTGTTTATCTTAATTAATTTGATTTCTTTCGAAATTTCAAACCGTTTCAAAACAAACGATCACAGTTTTTCAAAACGATAAACCTTTTTTTTTGGTTTTCTTTTTAAAAGAAACTATTGATTAAATCTTTTTGGATTGATCAATTGATTTTCAAACATGGGCCTCTCGAATATTAGAGAGTATAAGTCCCTTTCCTCTTTCTTTGTACAGTTTTTTTTCTTTAAACAGAAAACTTCTTCCAAAACTTCCAAACAGTTTTTTTAAACAACAAAAAAATCAACCATGTTTTATAAAATAAAACATGGGCCTCCACATAGGTATAAGTCCCATTCCTGTACATGAAATTAGGTATTTCATTGTACACACACCTTTTTTGTACATATCTCGATCAGTTTGATTTTTAACTTTGAACGACAAATCAAAAAATGAAGGTTTTCTTTAAATCTTCCCAAAAATACCATGGGCCTCCATGTAGGTATAAGTCCCAAGCCCCTTTGTAAATACCTGTATACATAGCTTTGAATAAACTCAATGGGCCTCTCCCCGAGTATAAGTCCCGAGCCCCGTGTGTACAAATGGATCATGCTTACAGGTATATTTCCTTCATAAACTCCATTATATACACACACCTTGTCATATATATGTAATTGTTCATACTTGTTCATGTTTGTCCATGTTTGTTCATACTTGTTCATGTGTTTGTTCATGTATATACTTGTTCAACTTAGTACAACACTAGGTTCCCCATAGCCTCCTATTGGGCTTCGTGCAAAGAATCTCCCCTAGTTTAGGTTAGGACATAGAGTATGGTTTCCCGGTGAAACCGCTCTAAGAGCTCAAACCAACTATACCATGCCTCCCCTTGGGCTTCGTAAAAACGACTTGTCCCTCCCATAGCCTCCTCTTGGGCTTACAATGCAAGGACCCTCGATAGTCCCTCCCATAGCCTCCTCTTGGGCTTACAATGCAAGGACCCTCGGATAGCCTCCTCTTGGGCTTCGTACAAGGACCCACGGGCTTCTTATAAGCATCCCCAATATCCAAAACAAATACCCTAGAAGATTAGACATTTATCATCTCTATGATAGGAGTATCTCTTCTATATCATCACAAACAATCAATCAATCAATCAATCAATCAATCAAACCTTTTTTGCCACAAGGCTGGCTAATCAATCAAACTTTTTGCCACCATACTGGCTGATTAATCAAAGTTTTTGTCACAAGGCTGACTTCATTGAAACTTTTGCCACAAGGCTGGCTGATTAATCAAAACTTTTTGTCACAAGGCTGACTTCATTGAAAGTTTTTGCCACAAGGCTGGCTAAAAAGCATCTTTATCATTCTAAGCACCATAAGTGGCATGGCCCAGGGCTTATAATGAAAAGATTTTCAAACAAAATCAAACAGATGTATGTGATGATATAGATTAGATACATTGAACATTTAGATGACATTTGTCTCTTTTCCTTTGCTTCCACTAGCATAAGTGGGAACTACGATTGCTCTGACTTTCTCAACATCCCTTTGAGAATACGTAGGCACAAGGTCGTATCCTTGGCGAGCAAAACTTCTCCCTCAAACCACTCAAACCTTAGCACCCGTAGACCCCGAGCTACAGATGCTCTGATTCCCTCTAAGGGATATGTATGCAGAGGATCGCGATGATCCTTGCGAGCATAATCAAACAAACACCTTAGGTCCCACCTATTTCAACAGAACCTCTCAATAACATGGAATGAAAAACATAACAAAGAAACCTATAGAGTACTATAGATACGTTGGGTGCTAATACCTTCCCTTCGTATAACCAATCCTCTTACTCAAGATCTCTCCCCCACTTTTAAGGTTATTGCAACTTTTTTCCTTTTCCTACTTTGGAAATAATAAAAAGTTTGGTCGAAACAAAAGAAAAATCATTTTTTGAGCACTCGAGCCCAAAGAAGGCATCAGGTGTCTCATCCCACAAAAAGATAACGATTTTTCCCCGCGACAGAAAAATGGCGACTTCACTGGGGACCATCTTTTTATTGTTTCCAAAGAAAGGGTTATTTCTATTTGTTTTGTTTTTGTTACATGTGTGGTTCTTTGGTTCTGTTACTTGTGTGGTTCTGTTACAAATGATACATTATGGACAAATCTTAACCCGGATTAAGTACACATAAGAATTAGGTGGAGGGTATAGTCATGTACAGGCGTACGTGAGAATCCTTCCGCTCAGTGGAGGTTCCTTGTTGGTAATATATGTTTAGCATGTTTCGTAGCGAAGACATTATTACTTTCATTGAACTGTAGAAGCTGAGTTGGCCGTAGAACCCCAACCCATCTTGGCCTTATTAGGTTGTGGCGCAGAAACTATTCAGGTGAAGACTTGGATTAGTTGTCATGCGGAGAGCCACACTCAGACGAGTTTTTCTTGAGAATATTGCTAGCTCACAAGTTCAATTGTGCAAGCCGGTAATATCCGAAAGAAAAATGTAGACTCTAACGTATCAGTAGAACATGTTGTGCAGGTGATTAACCCTAGTACTATCCCATGTTTGGTTCTCTGACCTCATGCTCGTGACGCTGGACCTTTGAACCTATGTGTACCATGTTTGTATTACCATGTTTGTAGTACCATGTTTGCGTTACCATGTTCGTATTACCATGTTCGCTTTACCATGTTTGAATATGTGGCATCCATGCATCCATGCATTCATACATTCATTAAAAAACCCATCTTTTTCCATAAAAACATGATTTCTCTAAAGATTTAGAGGATTTTCTTTGCAAACATTATAGGATTAAGTTATGGAAGGGGTAAAAAGGTATACCAAAAAGTACGGTTTCAAAGCGCCTGATGTGGAAAAACTGAGAGAGTTGGCATCTTTTGTACAAGATCCTCCCGATTTTAGGAAAAGTTATGGAAAGCTTTTGCCTATCTTGAACACTCATGTTGATGAAGGACTTCTCAAAACTCTGGTTCAGTTCTATGATCCCGTCTACCGGTGTTTTACCTTTCCAGACTACCAGTTGGTACCGACCTTGGAAGAATATGCCAATCTTTTGGGTATTCCTGTGTCTGACAAAATACCCTTCAATGGTTTGGAAGCCATTCCTAAGTCACACGTCATTGCAGCAAGTATCCACTTGAAGAAATCTGAAGTAGAGAGTAATTGGACTACCAAAGGAAACCTCCCGGGTTTAACTTCACACTTCCTAATAAAGAAAGCCTTTGATTTCATCGAAACTGGTAGCATGATAGCTTTTGAAGCAATACTAGCCTTGCTCATCTATGGGTTGGTTCTGTTTCCCAACGTCAACGACTTTGTCGCCATAAAGATTTTTCCGATTGGAAATCCTATTCCGACTTTGCTTGGTGACATGTATTTCTCTGTCCATCATAGGAATCGCCAAGGCGGTGGAATCATTGTATGTTGTGCACCTCTGTTGTTCAAATGGATTGTTTCACACTTACCTGAGTCTCCTATTTTCACGGAAAACCGAGAAGGCTTACGTTGGCCTCGAAGACTTATGTCTCTTACTAATAATGATATTCATTGGTATACCTTGGCTCACTGTGGTATAGAAACCATTGATAGTTGTGGAGAGTTCGCCAACGTACCCCTCATTGGTACACAAGGAGGAATTAACTACAATCCGGTCCTAGCCCGACGACAACTCGGGTATGCAAATTCAACTAAGCCCATTGGTCCCACAGTGGAAGGCTACTTCTACCGAGAAGGAGATAATCCTCAAAGGTTGAAAGCAAGAATGGTGAGAGCTTGGTACGACGTCCGATGGAAAGAAAAAGGTGAGGCAAGAAATTGCATTGCCATGGACGCCTACACTTGCTGGGTAAAGAAAAGAGCAAAGGAGTTCCAAATGCCTTATGCTTATGAAAAACCCATGTTTCCAGTAGTATCTCAACGGCCCAACATTCCCACTATGGAGGAATACCAAGACACTTTAGCCAAGATGAGGTTAGAGAAAGATGCTTGGGAAGATAAGTTTCGTAAAACTGATGTGGAAAATAGAAAGTTGAAGAAAAGAGTGAAAGATCACGAAGAAACTCTCTATTATCAAGATGGATGGCTCATGAGCGAAGATGAGAAGATTCGTCAGAAAGACGCTGCAATCAAGAGGTACATCAAAGAGAGCAAGAAAAATCTTGAAGGTTCAACAAGCAACGCTCCAACTCCTGACAATTGGAAGAATGTTGTTAACAAGCTAAGGACCGAAAAGGCCGAATTGAAAGCTCACTATGGGAAAGAAATCCAGAAGCTCAAGCTGCACAACGCATTTGGTTCTTCGTCTGATGAAGATGTTTAGGATTGTTTAGCTTTTACTTATCATTTGCTTTTGTAAGGAGCTACGCTCCAATGTTGCAACATTTCCCATTATTTCAATAAAAGTATAGTTTGTGTTCAAATGTTTGCAAGGAAATAATCTTTAAAATGTTTGGAAAAATCATAAATTTCTTTTTGCATACATCATTCTGCATATCGAGTCTGTTGTCTAGAGTCTTATCTTTTGGATTTTCCTCCATTAGATCGTCAAGCTGTCGCGTCTCAAAGTTTCTCGACCGCGCTCGCAATCAGATCACAGATATAATACTCGTTCAAGCAGAAGAAGAGTAATGGAACACTCTGAACAAGAGAATATTGAGCTCCGTGGTACAGTCGCCACCCTTCAGGAAAAGTTGGAAAGTCTCACTATTCTGGTTGACTCTTTAATGACCGCACAGAATCAGCCGCCGCCACCCAACAGTCAAGCAACAGTAACATCTGAAGTCACTACTCCAGTTTCTACGATTGCATTCAGCATTCCATCTTTCTCCATTCCAGAAGGTTGGGGCACGCCTTTCAGCTTTGGTGCAGGTTTCCGTCATAATGTTTCTGGGATTCAAACATCCGCAACTGAAGCGCCTGCCACACAGGGTTCGGCATTTATTCCACATTCAGGGGTAACTTTTTCCCAAATCACTATGGCACTTTCTCAACCCACTATGACAGTTCCGACCCCTACGGTTCACACAGTTCCCTATGGTGGCAATGAGATTTATCATGATCAGGATGATAGCATAAATCAGCGTAATCTTGTGGGAGATCTCCAAGAGCAGTTTAACAAGATGCAGCTAGAAGTTAAAGCTATCCGTGGAAAAGATTTGTTTGGAAAGAATGCCCAGGAACTATGTTTGGTTCCCAGTGTACAAATACCTGCTAAATTCAAGGTCCCTGACCTTGAGAAGTACAAAGGTAGTTCTTGTCCACAAAGCCATCTTATGATGTATGCTAGGAAGATGTCTACTTATGCAGATAATCATCAGTTGCTTATCCATTACTTTCAAGACAGTTTGACTGGTGCCGCACTGAAGTGGTACACAGGTTTGGATAGCACCAATATTCGGACTTTCAATGACCTAGGCGAGGCCTTTGTCCGACAATACAAGTATAACTCGAATATGGCTCCAGACAGAGATCAGCTTCAATCCATGGCTCAGAAAGATCATGAAGCTTTCAAAGAATATGCCCAACGATGGAGAGAAACTGCTGCTCAGATTAATCCACCGTTAAAAGAGAAAGAGATGACAAAGATCTTCTTGAATACTCTTGGCCCGTTTTATTATGAACGCATGATTGCTAGTGCTCTAAGTGATTTCACCGAAATTGTAAACATGGGGATGCGTCTAGAAGAAGGAGTCCGAACCGGACGTCTAACTAAAGAAGGTGGATCTTCAAGCGGAACCAAAAAGCTCGGAAGTGGTTTCCCAAAGAAGAAGGAACAAAGTGTTGACATGGTATCCCAAGGGAGGCCAAGAGGAAATGTCAATCGTCAACGACAGATTGCTGCCATTGCGCCAACCGTTAATACAGCACCGAATCAGGGATTTACCCCGCAGTTTCAACAACAACAGCCTCAACAGCAAGCTCAACAGTTTAACAATAATCAGAATCGTGTACAAAGAGCTCCACAGTTTGATCCGATTCCAATGACCTACACAGAGTTGTACCCTGCTTTGATTGAAAGAGGTCTTGTTCAAACTAAAGCACCACCACCAGTACCTGAGAAACTACCATGGTGGTACAAAGCTGAGGTCTCATGCCCTTATCATCAAGGAGCACCTGGCCATGATCTTGAGCATTGCATAGTTTTGAAATATGAAGTTCAGAGGTTAGTTAGATCTAATCTCCTCTCTTTCAGAAATTTGAATCCAAATGTGCAAGCAAATCCACTGCCCAATCATGGAGGGCATGTTGTAAACATGGTGTACGGATGTCCTGGTCCATACCGAGTCTATAATATCAATTTCTCAAGAGAAGATTTGGTACAAATGCACGCTACTCTCTGTCGAGGGCAGAATTTTCGCCAGCATCACTACGGTTCCTGTAGCATATGTTGTGTAGATCCTCATGGATGTTCGATTGTGAGAAGAGATCTTCAAGTTTTGCTAGATAATGGTACTATTCAGATCTACAGAAATAGGAATGAAGATGAAGTTAACATGATAGGATGTTATCCCCACGAGCTTTTAGTCTCAGATATCAACTCGGAAATGCCTAAAGTTAACGTCATCGTTCCTCATTTCAACATGCCTGAGCGCATAGAAGTTACTTACAACAAACCAAGGGTTCCTGTTGCTCCTCTGATCATTTGTCTACCTGGACCTGTTCCCTATGACTCTGACAAGGCAGTTCCATACAACTACAATGCAACAATGATAAAGAATGGACAAGAAGTTCCTTTACCTACTCTTTCATCTGTCGTGAATATCGCCGATGTAAGTCGAGTAACAAGAAGTGGACGTGTGTACACTCCACTACCTCCAAAGCAGCCTGTTGCTCAAGCAACCGGGCAAAATCCTGTCAATACACCAGTGGGGAATCCTGTGGAAACTCCTGTCAGTAATACGAATACTGATGTTGGCCAATCCAGTGGAACCAATGTCAATCCTGACTTTGATGAAATTTTGAAGCTTATCAAAAGAAGTGAATACAAGATTGTGGATCAGCTTATGCAGACTCCTTCGAAGATCTCAATACTTTCATTGCTGTTGAACTCTGAAGCCCACAGGGAAGCCCTGATGAGAGTATTGGATCAAGCTTTTGTAGATCATGATGTGACTGTTGACCATTTTGATGGGATAATAGCCAACATAACAGCTTGCAACAATTTAAGCTTCTGTGATGAAGAACTTCCCGAGGAACTCTTATAAACATCATCATTCCTCCTCACGCCATAATATCCACTTCTCAACCTCCTCCACGTTCTAACTGTGAACCTGTTGACACTGCTGTGTTATTTCACCTCCCCTCACCAGAATCTTCATACGCAAAATGAACTCTTATAAACCTCAAACCAATCCATCCTCTGACCCCATTGTTGTAGTCTTAGACTCTGACAATGAAGCAGAATCCTCTCTTCATCCATCCTCTTCAAACACATTCTTTGTGCTTGATAGAGAACCTCAATCTTATGCCCCCTCTTCAACCTAGATAAACCAATTTCCACTTTCAATCCAAAATCTCCAATCTCACCTCCTAGAACAAACCCTCCAAAACCTTCTGTTGATGCACGTTTTGATTCATTAAATCACAAGGTCAGGACAGGGTTAGAAGTTCTGAAGGTTGCTCATGATTCCAAGTTGGATCATGTAGTTATGTAATACGGTGAACTCACTTTAAAGAAATGTCGCGGTAAGCAAGAGTCGCCACCGACTTTTATTTTATCCAAATTATAGAAAGGCTAAAAGAATAGAAAAAAACCTTTAAAAGAAATTTTGAGTTCGGGGGGTAATTTATACAAAGGGAATGTGTAAGGCACCCTTTGCATCCATGGTTTTCCATGGGCTCTTAATTGCTTAGCTCACTTTGAAATGTTTGAAAAGGTTTGCAGTAAATAAAGAAAAAGATTTGAAATAAGGACTTTAGCTTGTAAATAAGCGTAGCCTTTTTGAAGGTTTTTGATAAAGGGTAAGTGTAATACGGTGAACTGACTTTATTTGAAGTGTCACGGTAAGCAAGAGTCGCCACCGACTTTTATTTTATCCAAATTAATCAAAAAGGCTAAAAGAACAGAAAAAGACCTTTTAAAGATTTTGAGTTCGGGGGGTAAGTTATACAAAGGGAAGGTTTAAAAAGCACCCTTTGCATCCATGGTTTTCCATGGGCTCTTAATTGCTTTGCTCTTTTTCGTTCAGAAATGTCGAAGAAGTAAATACGGACTTTATCTCGTAAATGAGCGTAGCCATTTTGAAGGTTTATGAGAAAGAATATGAAAATGTTTTTTAGCCAGAGCAAGGAAATTAGGGGCAATTACCTTAATAATGTAGAAAATCAGTTCTTTTAGCCTTTCAGGGTGAAAGGGTCTATCCAGGCCATAAGAGGGCAGGAAGCCTTTCATTTGGAGATTGAAGGGTCGTCGCAATATCGTTCTCCATAAGACTGTCCCATGCCATAGAGAGGCAGGTAGTCTAAGGGAAGGATCAGAATAGCCTTTCGTAGGCAACCAGAGGATACCTCAGCCTTTTCGTAGGCAACTTTCGAGGGTCGAGGTCATATTAGCGTATCGAAGGCAGCATCATTAGGGTCTTATGACCTTTGCATAATCGAGGCAGCATGGCGGCTGAGGTATCCTCGTATTCGAGGGACAATGGCTATTCTGCAAAAATACAAGGCAACAAGGCAACAGGAAGCAAAGAGGTTACCCAAAAACGTGTGCGTGGGTGCAACAATCATGTGATTAAATTCAGTTATTTATCTTGTAAAATTAAGTGATTCTAAATTCAATTCAGGGTTGCACTCCCTAAAATTACTAACCACACAATAATATGGGGAAGGGGGAAAAAGAAACCAACGGATTCATAGTGCAATAGGGTTTGGCATAAGTAATAATAATAAGAAAATAAAAATGATGAATTTCAGGGTTACCGAACATTCGAGCTCTGACTGGTTGACTAACCCTGAAAATTGGAAAAGGAAAAATAAACGCGAGGGGTGAGTGCATTATCAATTCAATGGCAGGTATGGTTAAACCTAATTAAATAAAAAAGCAAAAAGAGAATAAAAATATGGAAAACACTTAGCTTTTGATTTGATCTGATATGGTTCGTAGTCGGAGGCAAAATCCTGTTGCTAACCCTGAAAAAGTTTTACAAAGGCAAAGGCAAAAGCAGGAAAGAAAATGAGTGTAGGAAGAGTCCATTGACTTTTGGGGATGAAACCCTAATAATATTTTATAAGGCAAACACATATTTAAATAAAATAATAGGGTCGGGACTTAGCTTCATAATAGGCGAGGCGCATAGTCGGAAGATGTCTGATGATAACCCTGAAAAAATGCACAAAGGAAAATTTCAGTGTAGGAATGATCCTCGTAAACCCTGATTAGGGCACAAGTTAACCATGGTTAATAGAATAAATAATAATTCAATTAATTATTGGTTTTTTAACCTAATTAATTAAATCGGTAAAAATAGGGTTTCGATTAAATCCTATAACCCTAATATGTATTCTTTATCATTTAATAAAAACCTTGATAATTAATTAAATAGTTAAACAATTCAATTAATTCATTTAATCAAATGAAAGATATTATTAATAATTAATATTAAATAAATATTTATTATTTTTTGTTTTTATGAAAAAGAAGAAAATTAGAACAAATTTTATGAAAAGAGAAATGTTGAAAAAGAGTTTTAAAAAAAACTACATATAAATCAATAAAAGTAAACAAGTTATATAATTAAAAGTAAAAGAAAATTTAAAAAAAAAAAAGAAACTCAGCTTGTAATCTGGTGTGACTGGCATGTGAAGTCCACGGTGCGCCTGCGTCCTCAGGTGTGTTGGATCTAGCTTCTTGCTGATCTAGCGGTGACGATGGAAGGGTGCATGATGGTCTCTTGCCAGTTAAGCGCGTCAGATCCATAACCAAGAATAACTCAAAAATAAATAACAAAAGCCTGCCGGGTGGGAATCGAACCCTTGCGCTCTCGGTTAACAATGCGCGCCTTTGCCAATCCTTCCATATTTCCTTGCTGAATACCAATTGCACGCATTAGTATTAATAAAACAAAGAAAACGAAATATTTAATCAAGGAAAAGTTGCGCAGTCTTATCTTCTTCTTCCTTGGATTGGTGTTCGAACGATTTCATTCATCACCACAAGCCCTGCATATTTCTGAAATCAGACAAGTGCAACATAAATTGAAAGTGAGTGTGGTGTCGTTTTCTTTTACCTCCCCGTTTCACTTGGGAGGACGGCACGCTAGACCCTTCACGCGAAATTTGGAAGGAGAATGCGCCCGTGGCGGGATGAATTTTATTTCAGTTCTTCCTACGATATCACACGAACTTTCTTATTTATCCTACGAGTAGGAAAGGGGAAAAAAGATCTCAACTAAACCCTAGGAGTTTGCTAAGTGTGGGGATTTCACCTAGACTAGAAATTCTGGAGTCCGGGAGGTCGGTTATACATAGGGAAGTGTTTAAACACCCTACATATCTGTAGTACTCTACAGGAACCTTCTCTGTGTCATTGTGATTGTGTTTGCTGCTAATGATTGGGAAAGTTTCTCCTTTGTGTTAGGAGAAGGAATTGATTTGATTTAAAAAGACAGACAGACAGACTGACTGACTATTTTTGGTATTTTATTAGCTCGCTGAGATTCCTTGTGAACCTCATGCCTACATATCCCTAGTGGAAGTCAGAGCTTAATGTAGTTCGGGGAACTAACTAGGGAAATTAATTGTTTTTTTTGGTGCCTTGCTTGAAGCTCAAGGTTGAAGCTTTGAATTAAATCTCTGTTTACAGTAAAGAGATATGAAATCATCTCTACAGAGAGGTATTTGTACTATTCTACCACAAACATTTTGAAAGAGTGACAGAATAACTGAATTCATTTCATTCAAGAGGGGGACCTTACTTGTGTGTATGCAAGTATGCCAGTCAGATGCCTCTTAAATGAAAGAAAGATGCTCGTCCAAATTAGGGAAAGTGTACAAGTCTGGGGATGTGCCAGAGCATGTCTTTCAGAGTCCTAAATGGGAGACTTTGATTGAAATTGAAATTGAAATGTTTGTTTGTTTGAATGTGGTAGAGTAGTAAAAATATCTCTCTATAGAGATAAGCTATGTCTATCTACTGTATAAAAGATTTGAATTTAGCTGGCTTGTATGAGGCCCAAGCTTGAGGCTTTTTGATTGATTAATTAATATTATTGACTCTGGGAGATGACTCCATTGGGAATTAATTACAGGGTATTTTTGTGTTCTGTACAAAGCCCAGAATTGAGGCTGACTCTATTTGGAGAGTGTTTATTTGATGGATTTTATTTGGTGTTCTGTACAAAGCCCAGAATTGAGGCTGACTCTACTGAGGGAGACTCTATTTATGTGCCTTGTACAAAGCCCAAGGTTGTGGCTGACTCTAGCTATGAAAAAACATTATTTTCTGCCTTGTACAAAGCCCAAGGTTGTGGCGGACTCTTAAATAAATGAATTGAGTATGGATGACTATATGGGGAAAGATCCTAAGTGTTAGGAATCTTTGACACATGAAAGTATGGTTTATCTGCCTTGTACAAAGCCCAAGGTTGTGGCTACTGAATGATGAAGAACTCACTGGGGAGACTCTATTATCTGCCTTGTACAATGCCCAAGGTTGAGGCTGACTCTTGACAGGGGAGTTTTATTGTTTGGTGCCTTGTATGAAGCCCAAGGTTGAGGCTAACTGTTTTTGTTGGTTTTAACTCTACTGGAGATTAAAAAGACTGTTTTTCTTTGGAAGCTAACCCTTTCCAGGGATTTAGACTCAGCTGGTGAATTTGTCTATTAAAAGACTGACTTTTATCATGTTTTTTTGGAGGCTGACCCTTTCCAGGGGTTTTGACTCTTTTGGGGAAATTATCTCCTAAGAGAAATGAATCTTTATTTTTTGACTTTTTATTAATTGACTTTGGAGGCTAACCCTTTCCAGGGGTTTTTTATTAAAATGAAGGAATGTGTGGAAGCTAACCCTTTCCAGGGAATTTTATTTTAGACAGATGTTGGAGGCTAACCCTTTCCAGGGTTTTTTATTAAAATGAATGGCAGAAAGATTATCTGGTGGAGACTTCTTGTTTAAAGCCCAAGATGAAGGCTGACTCAATGCTGAGGATGATCAAACATGGATCCTAGACTCTGCTAAGGAAGATTGATGAAGATAAGGGTGACAGAGACTATCCATGTCTCTCATTCCAAAAGGTGTACTCAATGCAAAATTGAGACAAACTTAGCTTGTTTAAAGTCTGGTTTAAATTGGAAGAAACTCACCAGGGTAGGCTAAAAGGTGACTAAAGACCTGTTCCTATGTTTATAAGAAACCTGATGGGTCCTTGTATACAAGCTCAAGAGGAAGCTGGAAATGCTTTTAAGAAGCCTGTGGGTCCTTGTACAAAGCCCAAGAGGAGGCTAGTCGAGGGTCCTTGTTATAGCACAAGAGAAAGCTATGTAGTTTTGAACTTATTTTGGCTCTAAGCAAATGGGTAAGAGGTTTCACCGGGAATAATTCCTCTTTGGGTGGATGTGTCCTATTATTTGGATTCTAAGGTTTTTACCAAGATGTTTCACCGGGAATAATTCATCTTGGGGGTTTGAACTACAGATCTCTAATTAGGAAAGAGCCTTCACCGGGAAGACATTCTCAATCCTAGGCCATATTCCTATAATATATATATAGTTTAACTGTCCTAGGGTTTATACTCAAACGTAGTTCTAAACAAATATATGTACAGTTTATATTTGACAGTAATTTAAATAAAGACTGTAAATTGAAAGCTTGTAAAGCCTAACCTGGATGGAGTGGAGGCCTTTGAAGAAGTATGTACAGAGTCTTACCAGTAATTGATGGATAACAGTTGAATATATAGGATAAACAGTTAATGGTTTTTGAAAACAGAAGAAGTGAAGATGGACAAAGGTCACATAGGTATCTGAAGAGTTTCACCGGGAATAATGCCCTTCAAATACCAGAAGAATGTTTTGAAAACAGAAAGAAGATTTTGAAAATACAGTTTTGAAAACAAGCTAAGAAGAGAAGGTTTTTGGGACTTACACTCTATTAGAGGCCCAGTACTTTACAGTACTGGTGTAAAAGCAATTTGACAATGATTTGGAATGATACAAGGTTTTGTTGTTTGAAAACCTTAATCGTTTGATTTATTTGGAGATTGAAAACAGTTTTGAGAATTGACAAAAGTCAACTTAATTAAAGTAAAAATAAAGATTTTTTACTTAATTAAGACCTAAACAATTAGGGTTTTATCATGAACTTTATTTACAAAATGATTTAGGTTAAAACAAAGTGAAAATATGTATTAAAGTATTTAAGAAAACACCTAAAACATACTATTTTAAACCTAATTAAAATTCAAGAAATACATAATATTTTTATGATTTTTTTGATTATTCACAAAATAGGTATATTAAATGATAAGTGTGTGAAAAATGAAGTGAAAATAAATTAATTTGATAGGTTAAATAAATGTGTGAAGTTTTGTGAGAAAATGAAAGAAATTGTGTGTAAAAAATAGTTTTGGCCCTTGGAGGGTTTGAACCCACGCCCTCTAGGCCACACACTCAAAACAAACACCACTGAGCCAACGCGCGTGTGGTGATAGTGACTTGCCTTCATTTGGTTATGTTTCAAAACAAGTTGCAAATCCTTGAAAAATAAAAGAATTAAAAAGTCTGGGGCGAGGGGGATTCGAACCCCAGACTTGAGGCATGATGATACTAAGGGCGCATGGGAGGCCACTAGGGCAAGTTTGTTCAGTCGTTAAGGGAATGCCTATCATTAAAAATAAAACAAACTTTGCTCAGAGATTTGAAAAATGGCGCCACCCTCCATCTTCGTCTTCAACCTCAAGCTCCATCAATTCAAATTTCTGAACTCTCTCAACTCTCAACCATTTGCAATGATGTAAACATGAAACTTGCTCTAAATTCACTCACGATTCTAAATATGTAACTAACATGAATTAATATTAACTACATCTAACTAATTTACCAGAAATCGTGAAGAACCCTAAAATTTCAAAATCAAATTAAATGACTATACTGCAAGATAAATGGATGATGATAGAGGGTTTTCAATCCTCTGATGATGCTGAACAAGATAGAATCGAGCTATTTCACAAAGAGTACTTAAATTAGAGAAGTGAGGTTCAGGAACTTACCTCTGAAAATGGAGGTCGTGAGGATGATTGAGAGCACCTGGGCTTGAATGAATGATCTCAATAGCTTCCCTGAGACTCAATGATGCTAACTGAATGCTTGTTGGAGCTTGAATCCTCCTGAATTGCTCTATGGTCCTCCCTCGATTTCAGCTTCAAGTGAACATGGAGGGTGTTGATTCTTGAGTTACAGATGAGCTGCAACCATCTGGTTAGCTTCACTATGACCTGAGGAATGTGCCTGGATGATTGGCTTGGCTCAGAACCTCCTGAATTACTCCATGGACCTCCAACTGCAAATGCTCCAAAGTGAGAGCAACAATGGTGTTCCTCCACTTACAGAAGTGATCCAGGTGCTTGGATCACCTCAAATGACCTCCCTTGAGATGTTAGAATGCTTACTTTCCAAAGATGAGCTCTGGTTTGAAGAAAACGATTCTTCTTGCCAAAGAACTTTGAAAAACAATAAGCATGAGAAGAGAAAGAGAAAGCAAGGAATTGAGTTGCTTTGGTGTGTTTTCTGAATGAGAATGAGGCCTCTATTTATAGGGAATTGGTTCAGAGTAATTGATCATAGTAAGCTTGCTTAATGAGGTGAGTTTGGTTTCTTAGCCATGAAGAAAGTTTGAAAATATCCCAAATGCAATGATGCATTTTCGGGCTAGCTTCCCCAACCATTGATCTTGCATGATCTTAGGGAACATTTCTGATTCAGAGGAGAGTTCTAATTGGCTTAGAGCAAGATTCCTTGATGATTCACCATTTGCCATAAATTCAAAAATGCAATCATTACATAATCACATGCCTTTGTTTTTGGGAATCTTCTCTAATCCTTATGCAATGATGAATTTGAATGTATGGCATGTCTTCAGATGTATTAGAGGTCGTGTAGCATCATTTAGTGAAGCAAAATGCACAAAATTGCAAAGTTTCAAATTGTACATGACCTATAATTTCACTTCATGAGGCCAACTTTGAACAAGCATAACTCCTAGCTCAAATTGAATTTGGAGAAGGTTGAACACAATTTGGAAAGCCCTAAACATCTACTTCAAATCATTAGTTTATGTCTTCTTCAGAATCATTTGGGAAATTTGTGAAAAATGAGCCCAAAGTTGGATGAAAACTAGGTTAAAACACTTAGAAAAATTTCTAAGTGTTTATGACCTAAACTTCAAAATTTCCAAAACTTCATAAATGGTTGATCTTTTGAAAAAAGTTCCTTTGTAAGATGTTGTTTTATTTTGCAAGATCTACAACTTTCATGTTGGAAGTTTTTTGAGTTGTGTAGGTGAAATTTTGAGTTCTCACCATGCCTTCAAAAACCCTAATTCCCGACTTTTCGCTCCTTGATGGATTTCTTTGAATTTCTTTGGTCAAATGACTTTGACATCCATATATTGATGATATTGATCTTTGAAAGTCATTTTTTGACCAAAAACCTTAAAAGTCAATGATGATCCTTCACAGTTGACTTTTTCCTGACAAAGTGAATTTTTGGGCTTTTGTGTAGAAACAAGATCTTTTCCTCAAATGAATGATGTAAATGGATTATATTGAGGTAGTAGAGATTCTTGAATCATGTCTTGAGTTTTGGATTCATGCCCTGATTAAAAGTCAACTATCTTGGTGAATTAGGTCAAAACCCTAATTTGTCGACCATGTGAAAATAATGACTGTAGACTTTGAATTGAAGTGTGATGTCCAGTAGATCTTGTAATATGAGTTATTTGAAGATGATTGATGTCTTTGAATGGTTCCCTGAGGCTTTTTAGGGTTTCCCAAAAGTGATCCCTGATTTTAGTCCTTGATAGGCTCAAAACCCTAGTCTGGTGACCTGAGTAAACCTGTACTCATATGACTGGATGTCTAATCATTCATAGATGAGAAAAGTGAAGTCTTTGAGCCTCATGATTGTATTAGGGACTAATCCTTGTATTGATTGATCCTTTGCCTGAGCTTTCTAGTCTTTGAGCATCCTCGATTGGATACCAGATGGAGAAGTGACTGCTCTGGGAACTTGTCTTGACCTGATGAAAAATCCTGAAGATATGCCATCTCAGGGGGGGTCAAAAATTAGGGTATGACAGTGAGGTCATGGTTCGACTGGAAATTCGCTTCTGAATTCAACGGTGCTATTGATTTTGGCTGATTTTATCTCTATCCTAAGGGCCCCAAATCATGAACACCAAACCCTAGCCATGGTGGAATCGTGTTCTCGCATTGAAACTTCAATCGATCTGTTCGGACAACCTCGAAATATCAGCGCAAACCAGATTATATCACCAAACTCAATTAAAAACGCATGGATATACGAAATTGAAATCGAAACCGAAGTGTCCAAATTGTGGTCGTGTTCCACGGTTTTGGTGCGTATGAAGGATTTGTGAGGACCTCGATTCCATCAGCGAAGGTCAGTGAACCTATTGGAGTCCTTATTTGGCCGTGAATCCTTCAGAATTTTGAACCGAGTTTGGATTTTTCTCTTGAACCGAGTTTAGATTCCGTGCTTGGTACGAACCCCTGGCTGCCATCTCCTCCTTCTATTTCTGTTTTTTTGTTTTCATATATATATATATATATATATATATATATATATATATATATGCCTTGAATTAGGTTTTAACAGAATTGAGTCAAATCTCTATAAATCAAGGGATTGATATTTGATTTGGAATTCATATCAGATCTTTCCAATTGGATCTCCATTCTATTTGGATGCATGCTTCTTCACGTTTACAGCCTTTTTCAAATTGATTGGAGTCAAATAGCATGACCATGCAATCCCCCTTTTTATTTAATCCATGATTTCTTTTTATTTAGTTTGAATTTACACAAATCAATCCAACAAAAATAAAATCATAAAATAAATGGGACTTAGCTCATGGACCTCAAGGATTATTCTTTGGGCCTTAATTTTGATCAAGCCCAAAATCATGTCAATTAATTCATTTACTTTGTATTTTATTCAACTTATTTGATTTTTAAATTGAATAAAAATCCAAATAAATATAAATAAGGGTTAAAAATAAATGAATCGATTTAAGGGTCTTCTTTAAGATCATGGGCCAATTTAGTATTCAAATGGTAGGCCCATTGTCATACCCCAATTTTTGACCTAAGATACCACCTCATATCATTGCATATACATCATTTGCATCACTAACAAATTACATAGCTTGTGTTTGTTATTTGTGACTCAGCAGGATTTAAACAAGAAATCACTCATCAGTACAAGTAACAATCAATTAGAGTTTTGTTCTCCCTTCATCTCAAAGGAACTATCTTCATCAACAATCAACATTTGGTCCTCAAAAATCCATTTCAACAAGCTCAAAGACTTTGAATCAACCAGATTAGGGTTTTGACTGAAGATAGCATACTCCTGACTTTTGCTCAGGATTTGACCTAATGACTTGGGACATGACCTCAAGATCCCAAGTGCATCATTTTGACTTAATCCATTGGCTCAGAACATCTTCTACACAAGGATTGATCAACAGTGCAAGTTCAAATCATCAGATTAGGGTTTTGAATTCTCAGGGACTGAAATCAGGGATCACATTTGGGAAACCCTAAAAATCCCAAGGAAGTCAATCAAAGGTTTCAATCATCTTCAAATAATACCTATGGCAATATCCAATGGAAATTACATCTTAATTCAAGATCCACAGTCATCAATTTCATCAGGTCGACAATTAGGGTTTTTGAC